>NC_081412.1:37945491-38224790 GCF_030272615.1 Cryptomeria japonica
CGAGGCTTCACTAAAAAGCAAGTGTAAGAGCTTGACCTAACCCTAAGAGTACTACCTAATCTCTAAAACATATGATGGTATTAAATTTGCAAGGTTATAAGACTGATCTCGATTGTGACTATAGGAATTACACATTTGATTTCTTTCATGGGTATGAACTGTTCCAAGCTATTTGACAAGTGATGATCATCATATACTACCACTGCCATGCATACAACAAACTTTAATTTCTTTAGGTGACAGGCATTGTGTAACAACATGGGAACTATTGCATACCCACCACTATCATTCTACAGGACATCATCTTTGTTACTCTCCCTCTTTCTCTTCCTACCTATTTTTTTCTTTTGAAAAACATATTGCAGGTACTCTGACTCATCATGTTGCTTTGTTGACACTATTTTCCACATCTGCTCTACTCATTAAAAACACATTCGATAAGAATATTGCTATAGGTTTCTTTATTTGTCACGGTAATACACCCGTAGTTCAATTTCAAACCCTATTCCTCCTATTCAATATACACACATAAATCCATCAGTCAATTTTTTAGGAGAGGATACATGATAAAAATCAAAGAGGAAGTTGTAGACAAGAAATAAATTCACTTACTTCTATAGAAGTGCAAACACAATTGCAATGGGGTATGGAGAGAGGGAGAGAAGAAGAGAAGAGGGATGGGGTATGGAGGAAGGGAGAAGGGGAGAGAGAGAGAGAGAGAGAGAGAGAGAGAGAGAGAGAGAGAGAGAGAGAGAGGCACCTTGTATGCATTTGAGAGGGGGAGACAATACACTTACATGTGTATATATATGTTTAATATATTATATATATACATATGTTATATGTATATAAACATATAATATATACAATATCATATTATACACATATTATATATTACATATATTATATGTATATACACATATTATATATAGAATATCATATTATACAATAGCATGTACACGTTGTTTATAGTAAAGGTATCACGTACACGTTGCTTACACTATAAGTACCCTGTATGCGCTTTTTAAACCATAAGTAACCCATACGCGCTTTTGACTGTTTAGGCTTGGAAATAGACCTGACAACAAAGCTATGGATTGGAAGTTTGATTTCCCTCCATTTCTCTCATTTTTTACGTGTTTTATTTTATCAACTTGGTTTATTGACTTTGTCATCATCAGGTTTACAGTTCATAAAGTGGGTATTTCTAAAATTTCCACCATATTTTCACCCATCTTGTGAGATTTCTAACCATATAATTTTTTTTTCAATTTGAACAACAATAACAATATTATTATTGAATTTCTTTTACCAGTGTCTCCATAGTTCTCATAGACATAGGTGCACCATTTTTTGAATAACTTTTGATATATTTATCCAATTTTAAAAAACTTTATATATTATTGTAGTGCACTTGATTAGTTACAATTTAAAAAAAAAATTGTATTTTTTGATTTGTTTAGTGCAACTTATGCTTCGCGCATGAACAAGTACCTAATTTTTAGGATGTGCTCGATTGGAAAAATCATAAAAACAAATACTTAACAAAAAATTACAATAAAAATACACATATTCTAGTGCTAACTCTTAGATTTCTTTCTGCCAAAGGATTTGTCAAAATACTAAATCTAACTATGACTTTTTAGATGCGCACGTCAGACACTATGTTATGTTTTTTTGAAAAAATTAGGGTCAATTTTTCATGCGCGAAGGATTTGACCCCCTTAATCTTATCCAATTTTGAAAACGTTTAGTAGTTTGGAAACTAGATTCAAAGTACTATAATATTCGTTGTTTGATTATCTTCATATCTTGAGTGGATGACTTTCAAATTTTGCCTCCAAGTTCAGGTTCACCTGATTTCAGAAAAAAAGTGTCCACTTATACCCCCTTTTTAACCACCATCTTTGTGCACTTACCCATATGGAAACTTGTTTCAAAGATATCTATCCTAAAAATGAAGCTTTGGAGAATAATTTTCATCCTTCTTTATGTACCTCCCTCATAAGGATCATTTGGTGCAAGGGGGTGATAATGTAGCTACCTTTCATAGTCATACCTTACCTTCTTTTCATTTCAATTACCTTCCCCCTATAGATGGATCATTAAGGAGATATGATTTTCCCTTTCATAAACTTTGTCTTAATCATGAAGATACCTTAGAGAAAGAGGATGATACCATTTCCCATCATTATAATGTTTTTATTACTTTTTCTCCCAAAAATGAAGAACCTAACCAAGATCAAATCAATCCCATTCAAGTTGTTGATAATCCTAAAGTTGTTGTCCACCTTCATCAAAGTATCTCTCAACCTCAACAAAAACCAAAAAATGTTTATAAGGGTGGAGTGAATCGTCAGCTTGACTATCATATAGTGGCTTGCACACATATAATAATGAATTTTTTACTTTGGAATCTAAAAAGAGTATACATATTGAATCACTCTATACATTTTTAGCTCCTATAATCCTCTCTCCGACTCAAAAAAATAAACCATCACCTACTAAAGATGTTCTTAAAGAGGAACTCTTGGAGGATGATTGGGGGTCACTAGATTTCACACCCTCTTTTTGTAGCAAATCTAAGATGCCTAAATTTGGAAACTAATTTTTTTTATCTTAACACATGTTTGGATATTAATTGAGACTCTTTAAACTCAAATCTAATTCCACCTAAGAGAAAACCCTCTCTTGATCCTACACATGGATATAATGGAATTGTTTTAGGATGTGTTCAACAAAGTCTTGAAATTCATGAGAAATCATACTTTTCCAATGAAGAGCTAGGTTTCCAACCTCCTACTTTGTCAACATCCCCTCCCCCATTGTCTAGTGAATCCAAGTCTTCTCATTCCAATATGTAATTACAACAAGATAATATTTTATCTGATCTTCTTCACACCAACTTAATTTCTCTTCTTTGGCCTAAACAAAGAAAGAAACAGTGACAACATCTTAAAAATTATTTTTGCAAGTATCATTAAGTCCATGGCCATTCTACTAATGAGTTTCAATCCTTGCAAATTAAAATACAACAATATATTAATTTAGGTATCATAAAAGTAATATGTGATAATCAATGACATATTATTATGATAATTTCAAATAACATTCAAGTTCCTATTATGTTGCTCCTCACTATGTGGCATTGTCAATTTATGTATTGGGGGCTCATTGTCATTCATGGTGGTATAATTTTAGGTGCAATCATACTTAGTGAGAAACATAATAGTCTATTTATTCTTATCTCTATTATTTGGGGGCAAGAACAATTCTCAATAATTTCTCCTTTCTGAGGATTCACTTTTTCTTTGTTGAGTTGCACCTTTCATAACTTGATGTCCTTTCTTGCATAGAATTATCCTTCATGTGAGTGCATGTGTTCCTTGGTTAGGACCTATTCCTTGCTTGAAATGGTCCATCTCTTATGAATAATCTATCCTTAGAAGGTGTGCAATCCTTCCCCAAGGTAATCCTTGTCTCCATGCTTGGGGGACAAGAATAGAATTTTATTTCAATCCTGTCTCTTTTATTCCACAATTTCCTTTTCCTTTATGAGATACATTTTTTATGATTATGTCCTTTATTGCATAGAATTTTCCTTCATGAGAGTACATTTGTGTTCCTTTTTTATTACGTATTCTTCATTTAAAATGGTACATCTCTTATGAACAATTTCTCCTCGATGAATATGTGCAATCTTTCTCTCTAACTTGGATCAACTTTTCCTTGTCTTTATGATGTGATTCCATTTCATGTGTGGGATTGTTTGTTCACTCAAGGATTCTCTCTTATGAAAGACATTTGTATCCTAGATACAACCTCTTCCTCGCTTGATGATGTATGTCTATTTTAAACAAATTTCTCACTTGGAGTCAAAAAGTGTGTTAGCCTTCATCAAGAATCCCTTTACCTAGTGTATACACCTAAAATTGTCCCGTCTAATTAAATAAATATTTTTATTTATTTAATTATTTTAGCCTACTTCTTCTATTAATTAAATAAATCTTTATTTATTTAATTAATTCATTTACCCTCTTCTAGCCTTATTTCTCATTTAAATAAATACTTTTATTTATTTAATTGATCCCACTTCTATTAATTAAATAAATCTTTATTTATTTAGTTAATTTATTAGCCTTTTCTACTTATGACACATGTCATTCATATCTTAATTCCTACACTACCTACCATCTAATTATTTTATTATTTCCTCTACCTACCCTCTAATCCTAGTCGACCATCTATCTTTTACACGTCTTAATCATATCCCTCCATTTCTTATAGTGTAATATATATAAGAGGATGCTTATCTCATTATCGATCCCCTCCCAAGCATTCTAGCATTCAAAATTTTATATGCGATCAAGCCTACTTGCAACCACATTTTCAATCTTTGATGAGCTTTTGTGCACACATAAAATCTGAGAGCAAATATATCAAGCAAGATCAATGGAGATAGGAAGAATGGAGATCCAAACCCTATTGGACATGTGATGGTATAATCTTTGTGATTTTGTTGATTTGCATTGCCTTAGATAATCTTCATATGTTATGGTGGATCTTTGTTGTTGTTAGGCTAGGGTTTTGTGGTTGAATCTATTTAGTCTTTCAATATTGTTATTACATTTTTACCATAAACATTTTGGCACGCCCGGTGGGACATGGGTTTTTGTTAGATCTATGTTTTTTGCAGATTTTTCTAAACCTATATTGTTATTTTGTAAAACAATTTGGAGAATAACCTTGTGCAGCTAGGGTTTTGGACACAAAATTAAGATCTTGGAGAGATCTGATCTGATTTCACAAATGGATTGGAATTTTTCCATAAACTTTTGTTTGTTGGTTTGGGACAATATCAAGAGCCTTCAATCCAAAATTCAGATTTTTTGGAGCATATTTGAATTTTCTATGATTTTTTTATGAATTTTCATAAAAAATTAATTTTGAGAGAAAATAAGCAAACTTTTTAGATTTTCTTATATTTTTGGAAATCTCTCTGATTTATACATAGGATCTTTTCTTTGTGATTTTAATTTTGATACAAAATATTTCCTAAAAAATCAGATTTTTAAAACTTAGGTTTTTTCATTATTTTGATCATATCTCACAAACGGCTTTAAATTTTGGCATCAAATTTTTTTTACAGGTCACTAACAATATCAAAAGTTTTCAGTTAAATAATCATATTGTTTGGAGCATATTTAAATTTTCTATTTATTTTTTATGCATTTTCATAAAAAAATAATTTTGAGAGAAAATGAGTGAATTTTTCAGATTGGTTTACAGTTTTAGAAATTTCTTAGAATTATACACAAGATTTGTTCTTTGTGATTTTAATTGTGATGCAAAATTATTCATTAAAAATTAGATCTTTAAACATTAGAGTTTTGCATTATTTTGATCATATCTCACAAACTACTTGGAATTTTTATAAAAAACAATTTATGCAAGTTTTGAATGCTATCAGGAGTTTCCAGAAAAAAATTAGATTTTTTGGATCAATTTTGCATTTTATATGAGTTTTTTATGAGTTTTAATAAAAAAGTATTTTTTGGAACAAATTAGAAACTTTTTCGGATTTTCTTACATTTCTGGAAATGTCTTGAAATTTTATAGGTGCTTTGTTTTTTTTATGATACAAAATAACTCATGGAAAATCAGATCTTTGAATCTATCAAAAAATGTCTTGTCAAAGGCCCCCATTTTAGAAAGTCTTTTGGATCTAAAATTTACCTAACTTGTTTGCTTGCAAGAAGGGTTAATCATTTGAAACAACCCAAACTACTAACAAATATTTTTGCAAGATCTTGGCAAGGGTTTTTCTTTTGATTTTCATGGCGTGTCTTGTTTTCATAGACTAGCAAACACTTCAATTGGTGCACTAAAATTGAACCAGTGTCTTTTGTGTCTTGGGTAATAGGCTCTTTGTGTTTAAGCTTTAGAGGGTCTGTCTTCCCGTGTGGTCATTAGGACTACTAGTGAGGAGAGAACAATCCAAGTGGTAGCGAGGAAAACTCACCTCTTCCGAACCACTATAAATAACCGTATCCATGGTGAAAGCCATGGGTAACATGTGTTGATTAGTTCATACCAACACTATGTCTCCCCATAAACCCGTTTGATCAATTTTATTTGATCAATAGTAGGGCGTAACCCCTACCGACTGGGAGCCTTCTGTATTTACAGAGCTGAAAGTGCCGCATTTATGGTCACATGAGCGGATGCCTTTACTAGTAGCTTTTTGTTTTAGAAAGCCAAAATTCTTCTAGTTGTCGGGGCAAGAGGTCGGACCTCTGGAGTGGCCCACACACATACGGTTCTTATTAGAGATACAAAGTTCACCACGAGGAGTTTTCATGGGGACTGGTGCTTGGCTGCCCTAGAGAAGTGAGTGTTGAGGGTAGAGCTAGTGGAGCCAAGCATCTAAGTATTTGCTTTGAATAGCGTAGCCTCGGGGGAAACCCCATGTGGGATCAACAACTATTGTCCTAGCTAACCATAAGAATTGTGCGTGTCTTCTTTTAAACATTCAAATATTCAAGATCAAACATCAAAACATTGTGTCTTTTGTGTCTTCAAGTGTATGCAAAACATTTTTACATCAAACAACACACTTTCTTTGGAGTCATTTTGAGTCTAATTCTTGCAAACATAGAGTCCTCATCAACATTGTGTCCTTTTGTCATGAAATACGGTCATAAATTCATATTTGGTCACAACAAACAACTTCACAAATTGGAAAAATTGCACCCAGGTCTTATAAATGTGTCTATGCAGTATCTAGTCAAGTCTGTGTTGGGTAACTGTGTCTATGAAGTATACAGGCACGTTTGTGTTCAGTATTGGGAAAATCTACAATCCAGCAAACAAGAGCAATCAGTTTCATAATTCTTGAGCTTCCTATGTTATTTCTATGGGTTTTCATCTAGAATTCAGCCTATTTTTTCGGTCTCACAAAGTTCATCATTGCTTTACACCTTGCATTAAATCCACATTTATCTAAACTTGAGTCAAAATGTCACTTGCTTGTCCTCATCTTGCTTTGTCAACACAATACATACAACAACATTTTGCTAAGTGGTCCCTCATCAAGGTCTATCACCTTTGGGTCTCATTTGGTCTTACTTAGAGTCAAGGTCAACTTACCTCATCAAGAGAAACTATCCTCTCTTTGGAAGCCACACCTACTCTACTACATACATACTTGGTCTTACACTTTGGACATTGCAAGTAAACCTCATATTCATTTACATTCCATCAAACTCTTGGTCTTCCATACTCTTTCTATTTTCATCTAGTCTCACACATCTTGGTCAAGACCTAGTTCATGGTTGAAACCCTTTCCCAAAAATCTAGGAGAGAAGCTAAAGAGTCTCAAGAGTCTACAAACATGAGTGGCTATGAGTACGACAATGATATCTTTTTCAATTCTGATCATACCACATTACCTGACATGGACATCTATAGAAAAACTCAAAATATTTAGAACCTGGATAATACAAACAACAATGATACACAAAATGACAATGTGGATAACATTTTAGTACATTAAGAAGAAGTGGAAGACTCTATTGTGGAACCCCATTTTAATAGATTAGCTAAGGAAATCATGAGAAGAGATAGACAATATTTCTTACAAGTGATGGTACAAAGTAGAACTAAGATACCTCATGATTTTGACATGTCTCAAATAGTGGAAAATCGACCTATGCAAGAAACTCAACTCAACATGGATCAAAGGAGACCTAATAGTGGAGGTACTAGAGGACCACGTTTCATGCCTAAGTTGCCATCATCCTTGTTTCAAAAACCTGAGGTCCCAAATACACATGGTCAAGCTTCTGATACTCATGAAAGAACATCTCATGAACAACTCCTTCTATGCAGACCTTTATGGAAATATTATGCGAATAAGTACACTCAATCACATACCAATTTTAAGGACCAATCTCAAAAGAAATTGGATATTCAGAGGCATACTCAAAATTTGGACACAAGAAAGCCCCGTATCAAATTTGGGGGCAATACACAAGAGAAAACTCATGATATGCCTTATGACCCTATATCAAGTGGTCCCTACATGCATTATCATTATAGACCTCCTCCATATGAAAATGTTTACGATCAATAGTATCCTCCTCCTCCACCCGATGGCTCAGGCATGTGATATGGTCCAAGAAGTTGATCTCCACCTAAGAACAATTTGGAACAACAAATAAAGAACTTACAAAAGAAAATGGAGGACATAAATACACCAAATCCAACTTACACAATCACAGACATATGTCCCTATCCATTTGGCAAAAGCATTCCAATGCCTCCTTTTCCTACACACTTTGTAACGCCTAGGTTTGATAAGTACAAAAGCAAAGGAGACCCTAGGGCACATATAAGATAGTTTTTCATGGCTTGCATTGAGGTAGCAGTAGAAGAAACATATTTGATGAGATTGTTCCCAAAAAGATTAGGTGATCAAGCTATAGAATGGTTCTCCCAACTTCCATCTGGAATTAAATCATGGGGTGATCTAGCAGAAGCTTTCATACAATATTTCTCATATAATATTGAGACAAATATATCAGTTACCACTTTGTGGAACACCAAGCAAAAGGATGGGGAGTCATTTTCATCATTCTTACAAAGATGAAGGATTTTAGCCAGCAGATGCTCTTGTGAAATTCCACAAAAACAAATTGTAGAGATGTTCACCCAGAGTGTCAACAGATAAATTGGTTATGACTTGAGGAAAGATTGTTTGTCCACCTTCAAGGATGTCATTGAAAAGGGATTAGAAAAAGAGAAGGTCCTAATTGAACAAGGAGTAATTAAGATATTCAAAGAAAACAAATAGGACTTTAAAGGAAAGGACAAGCCACGATTTTGCAACAAAAACAAGAACACAGTAAATGATGGTGTTGTTGATGCTAACACAGTAAGACCCAAAATCATTCTTTATGGATCAAGTTCTACAAACAACCAAGTGAATACTCAAACAACTTCAAAACCATGAAGAAAATATACCCCATTAGGAGAACCACTTGAGTCAACTTTCAAGAAGCTAGTGGCAAACAAGATAATAACAATTCCAGATAATCCTCCATATGAGTCAAAGGTCAAACCAAATTGGTGGAATGACGATGAGTACTGTGAATATCACAAGAGAAAGGGACATAAAATAGGAAATTGTCATCATCTGAAGAACATTATACAAGATCTTATCGATAGAGGTGACATTGAGATCGGAGGACACTCATCCAATCAGGAGCATGAGATGTTTAAGGAAACATTTCCTAAACATGACAGGGGAAAATCCAAAGCCATAGATGAGTAGACCAACTATATTAGAGCATCCTATAACTATGATTGAACTGTCAATCACATTTAGATGGACAATTATATCTCTACCATTATCATAAAGGACAAAATGCCTAAAAATTCTGCCCAAAGACCCAAAGTTGTCCTAAAAGGCATTGGATCTTCTTTTGAATCTACCTTTGAATGTAATGTTACAACTCATTGAGGTAAGGTCACTTTGCAAGGTGCTCCATCTAAAAACACCACCTCCTCATCAACCAAACTTGAGTACGATATGGTATAATAGTTAGGGAAGACACCCGCACTTATCTCCATTCTTGAGCTTTTACGCATATCCCCGGCACATAAAGTTGTTCTTGACAAAACTTTGAGAGACACTTCTGTCCCCACTGATCTGAAAATGGACCAATTTCAAGCCATGGTGGGATACCTTTCCATTCTACATTCTCTTACATTCACTGAAGCTGACGACGCATCTGTAAGCCAACCACATAATGCACCTTTACACATTGAAGCCTTCCTACACAAACATCAAATAAAATGAGTCCTGGTAGATGGAGGAGCTGGTCTCAATATATGTACTTTGAACACAATAATACAATTGGGAGATTTTGATAAATTTGTGAATGCTACGAACAAAATTACCATCAAGGCAATGACGAAGAGCATTCATCCAAGGGCACAATCACCTTACCTCTCAGAGTTGGACCAGTTATGAAGGATGTGGTTTGTCAATTCCTTGATCTAGATCTTAGCTATAACACTCTTGGGATGCCCATGGATTCATGAAATGAGAGTATTTCCCTCTACATATCACCGATGTATCAAGTTCCCACACAATGGAGTTGAAGTGGCCATCAAAGCTGACCCAAACCTATTCATATATTGCAACAATCTATGACCTAGATCACAAATAACAATCCCAATCAATTGAGAGGTTGTTCCTTCATCAGCATATGTGGATCCAAAATCCTTGAAAGCTTCTACATCCAAACAAATAGAGCTCAAAGAAAAGTTCAAGATTAAAGACATGGGATGTGGTGAGTATATCTTTCATGTTGATCAACTCCCACTATCTCCTAAGACATTTAGTTGACCAAAACAACCTAAAACAATTTTCAATGCCAAGGAATTGGGTATGAAGCACCTAATATTGTGGCTACTAAGTTTGAATGCAAATCTCCTCTAGTGGTGCAAGCAACTCTTGATATCAATAGTCCTAAGAGTGGTTCCAACAAAGAATCTATTGAATATATTGCCATCCCTCTTGAGAACTCACATAGCTTTACCATTTCATCCATTCTTCCATTTCCACTCTGCTCCTAGACTTGGATCAACAAGAATCACAAAATCCATTACTAATTGGGGACCAAAAATCAAGTTTTGAAAATAAAAATATAAAAGTCAAAAATAAAGAGAAGTCATTTAGTCCAAATCAAAATCAAAAGCTACTGGACTCTGCAAAAATCAATGTCAAGGATAAAACTCCTATGAAAAAGAGCAAGAGATGATCTCCCCTAATATTAAAATAATTGCGGGCAAAAGTTCTAAAATTTCAAATCAAAAAGCATACTTGTTGATCCCAAGTCTCCATCATATCATGATACTTTCACTTCTTTTCACAATCATAAGCCTTCATCACTCATCCACTTGTTTCACACATGCATTCCCTTATGGCGATACATCATGGAACTTTAATGGAGCTTCCTCGAGGGACTTTGTTATTAGGGATGGCCAAACTTCTTTAGGTGTGTGTAGGAGAAAAAGCGAGACTAGGTTAACATGACCTAATCCTACCTTTTGACACACATTACGGAATACGAAAGAGCCTAGAGATATCACACAATTGGCTACTTCTTTTTTGTGAAAGAGAGAGCCATGAGATATCTATTAGGATTTCTATTCCTTCATTGAAATTGAAAGATAAAATGATGCAAATTCAAGTCCTAATCCCAAAATGCATATACAAGCGAATAACAAGATTGCAGAATTGAGATTAAATAATGAACAGCTGTAAATACAAGGATGAAATAAGAATGCAGATGTGTACCAGGAGTCAAAATCAGACTGAAAATGTTCAAGATGGGGGCGCGGGCACCACTGTCCTGATTCTGTCCTGAAAACTGCACCAGATACTGTTGTTTTGCACTCTGGAACACTATCGGAAACTGTCGGAAATGCTGTCTGTCCGGAGGACCAGGGCACCAAGCGCCTCTGTCCCAGGGACCAGGGCACCCAGCACCCCTGTCTTGGTAGGACCAGGGCGTCCAGCGCCCCTGTCCCAGTCTTTTGCTCTGCAATTTGGTGTAGAGTGCTGTCTCAACCTGCTCTTCCCAGATCTATATCCTGCGGCATCATCCGAGTCTCGAAACCTGCACTTATATCTGAAAATGGTATGGGTGGCTATATAGGGTTTTGCCTTAGTCAAACCCCCGCTTCAGTGATTTCCACCTCCATGAATAGCCAAGTTGTTTTGTAAAATGTATTGTGTGTGCAGACCTAGTGTGTGTGCAAGGTCCTAAAATGCAAGAAAGCAAACTAGAGCAACCTAGAAAGTAAACCCTAATTTCTTGTAAATGACAATGTAAATGCTCTAAATAAAGATGCAAAGTGATCTAAAGCATGAATAAATGATATATCGAAGCTTATGCAAAGACATGAAAACAACATGAAATCATACCCAACCCTCAAGGGAGGGGTACAAGCCAATCTTCAGTCGGTAATCTCCTATTGTTCTTCAATGCCTTCCAAGCCCTAAGTGGATGAATGAATTTGATAAGTGCTTGATAGAGGGATGTTGAATGTTGTTGAAGTCTTCAAAGATCTGCTCTTTCGTTGCATATGAGGTTCCTGAAAACAAAAATTGGATCCCTTCAAATGAAGAAAGAGAGCTCTTATCTAGGAAACCCTAGGTTGTAATTTCATCTTTTGGCTAACCTAGAGATTGAATATCCCGCCAATTTCTTGGGGTTAAGCTTTATTTTATGATTGGATTGTGCTCCTAAAATTTTGGGAAAAATGTCCGGGACCATGTGCACTCCGGGCGCCACGGTCCTGACAACTTTTCACCAAATTTTCAGGGCCGTTGGATATGATGATTTTAGAGAGAATCCCAAAGTTACAGGTGATTTTGAGATGTTTTGACCCCCGAAATCAAGCCCCCAAGTTCGAAATAGGACTTAATTAGAGTTTTTGATTGAGTGATGTATTGGAGGAATAAAATGAAAAGGGCACGCTTTAACAAAAGGGCCCAACTTTATGATGTAGAGGATAATGAAATAGGACCTTAGACCTAATTAATTTGATTAATTAAGTGCTAAAGGAGCAATGCAATGCAAAATGTAAAATGCACTAAGGCGGGTGCTAAACTAGGTGTGAAATTGTACCACCCTAGCAAGTGTGTACAATTTACGACGCTACATTTAGCCCCCACTTTAGCGGTCATATGAGTACTACGTGCATATGCAAGCTAAAGTACAGAAAAGTAAACATCATTTGAAAAAGGATATATCCATAAGTTGTCAGACGAAGCCCCCAGCGGTATCTGTAGTACACAGTTAGGAACCGTACCCTACAAAACACACGTTAGATCACAAAATCACCTAATGCTTACTAAGGAAAGTGATGAAATTTGTGAGTAGCTATATGCCCCCCCTATTTTGACTTGCTTATTAGGGAGGTGAAACAGGGTAGCATGTTTACTTACGACAAATTGTGTAAGAGAGTATTGATGAGGGATGTTCACTAAATAGGCTTCATCAGAGCACTGTTTGGAACATCCCAAGAATAGGGGAATGAAAATACGATTCCGACGCAACAAACGGCTCGAAAATCATATCTCCCAAACCCAAGTTATGATAAAATGAATGATAGAGGAAAATTAGGGTTTCGAAAGTAAAGATAAAGAAATGAAAGTATATACTTTGAAAGTGACGTTCGCATTTGTCACTTTGTTGATTTTAGAATACTGTTCATTGTAGCGGAGCCCACATAGCCATCATCATGCCTTCACGATGACTGAAGCATCCCACAAGGATTGAGATCCTACGCCAGGCCGTGATCGACGACGAGCCACTGGACGAGGTGAGTTGACTGAATGTTTGACTTTTGATTTTTCGCATTTGACTTTTCTGTGATCATTTGCGGGCCCTGAAGTCTGACCCGAGGCCCACCCAGGGTGCCATGGTCCCTGTGGGGTGCCCTGGTCCCCTTAGGGTGCCATGGTCCCTGACAAGGCGCCATGGTCCCTTCAGGGCGCCATGGTCCCTGACAGGGCGCCATGGTCCCAATTAGGGCGCCATGGTCCCTGACAGGGCACCATGGTCCCAATCAGGGCTTGGTGAGGGGTTTTAGGGTTAGCATATGATGTTCGATAGTTTGCATGAGTGATTTTGATGATCGAGTACTGATTACGGTTATGTTTTTGTGTTGCAGGGTCTCCCATACATGAGAGAGCATACGGTGGGACATATTCTTCGCAGTTTGCGAGATCAAATTCTGCAGCTGACTTAGGCAGAGAGAGACACATTGTCGATCATGGGATTATGGTATGTGATCCTCATGCCAGCCATTCGGTTCCATCCTACGATGCTGATGGCATTGATGGAGCGATGGGATCTTGACACATGCACATTTCATCTTCCAATAGGGGACCTGATGGTTACACTCGAGGATGTGTACTGTATACTTCATCTTCCTATCAGAGGAGTGACTGTTACATATGCGACCGATCAGTCAGTGGAGGATCATCAGAGAGAGCAGGTATATTGCATAGGGAGAGCCATGCCGAGCGAGATGAGAGGTCACATCATGGTCAGCTGGCTCTTACATCCTACAGGGGAGGTACCCCTTCTGAGACGCCTTATGATCGCCATCATAGCACTAGCCATCTGCCCTAATGGGCGAGGTACGCACATGCATGGGGGTCTCACATGGTGCATCAGAGCTATGGAGAGACACAGGAGAGTGTATGCTTGGGGTCAGAGTATGCTTGCACATCTCTATCACGACCTTGAGGAGTATGTATTTGGACAGGGTTGTAGTTTGATGACATGCACACTTCTGTAGGTGTGGGTTTTAGAGCACTTCACATGCACCAGGCCTGTTGGCTTTCCACTAAGTATGGCTAGCGAGCGACCTAGGGTGTTTGCTTATCCACTTACCAGTGAGTGGAGATTTGGAGATTTGTTATATTGGAGAGTGATTTTGGATAGATTGACAGCCGAGGTGACAGTGTGGAGACCCTACCTACGGATGCATAGATGGGATGGGATGGAGAGACAGTTAGCATGCTTACAGAGGAACTGCCTACTGCGGGGATGATATTCACACATCATAGTCCCTTTCTACTTTGACCGCGTACAGATGCAGTTTGGGCTAGAGCAGTGTGTTCCAGCCAATGTGCCCATCTATACTCGACACTCACGAGTCCTTCCCAGACCTAGAGTAGTAGTGAGACCGATGATAGATGACATCGAGACTATAGATATAGAGGGATCTGATCAAGATGTAGTCACTGATTACTCTGCAGAGCCTGGAGCACAGCGCAGGTATGTCTCATGGTTTATGAGATCATATCCAGGTCCTATCTTTCCACCAGATCACCTGACAGGCCATCCAGGCCCCTGGAGACATGGAGACCGAGATGAGGACCAGGGATCTAGGTCAGAGGAGCCAGAGGAGGGAGAGGGTCATGAGGAGCCAGGAGATCCTGATCCACCTATAGGCGATCAGCCCAGTGCCGAGGAGGAGGAGGAGGACATAGATAGAGATGAGGATGAGGAGGATGCAGGTGAGGATGCAGATGAGGACGAGGATGAGGAGGATGCAGGTGAGGATGCGGATGAGGACGAGGATGAGGATGACAAGGAGGATGATGAGAAGGAGGATAGAGATGATGAGGAGGAGTCGGATGCAGCTCCCCACCATTCAGGAGACGATACCATAGCTCTGGATCCTCCTCTTATTCCCCAACAGGGGGAACATGAGGTGATACGGAGACCTGTTCCTAGTACCGTCCAACCTACACCCATCATGCACAAATTATTCAAGCGAGGGGAGCCTAGTAGTTCCCAGTCACAGATGCTACCATATCATGATCCCTACTAGCGTGAGGGAGATCCAGGTATAGTAGGTTTATATTGATTGATTAATGTTTTGATGATATAGAATGGTACTAATACAAGAATCTGTTCTACTGCCATAGCTAATGTGCAGGAGTGGCGTTCCTTGATTCAACAGGCAGTGACAGACATTTCCACGATAGCACAGATCCCCAGTTCCTCACAGATTGCTTATAGGCCTCAGGGGAACGCAGGTCAGCATGAGGACTTGTTTTCCCCATTCCGAGTACAGGTAGACATATGGAGGGAGAGAGAGAGAGTCCTATCAGAGGACCTTCAATGGGTGCAGCGAGATCTAGCAGCAGCTCAGGCCGAGGCTACCACCTATCGCGCGATCCTTATGGATAGGGATTGTAGGAGTTCCTCTCGGAGTCACTCACGGTCTGTATCGCGCTACACACCCATGGGTCCACCTTCACGGCCGGATCAGGAGGGAGCATCTAGTCGACATTCTCCAGCCACCAGCCCTAGGGATAGGAGATGATTTTTTGATGTAGGAGAGGTCACATTTTGGATGTACAGTGACCTGTATTTGTATACGATCCACATATATATATATGTATATATACATGCTTCTCTTTTGTCTCAAATGTGTTATCTTTAATGCTTAAAACAATGTATATTTTGTTTTGATTAAATCTAATACATTTGGTAAATGTACATGTATGTTCAGGATTTAATTTCCATGTGATTGATTTCTCAATGCTCCATGATTAAATTGATACATGTGTGACTTAATTAAATATTTAATCAAGTAGTACATTGATGATAGGGAAGAAATATGCATTAAGTCTAAGAATCATATAACTAATGTGATTTAATTTTGAATTTAAACACAACATGATACGATTCTACTTAACACATAAAGACACTGTATAATATGCTAGCATAATGGAATGTAAATCTTTCACAATTTACATAAATGGATTCAAGACAAACTATAAAGTAAAGAGACACACTTGTCAAGAATGAAGCAATATAGATTAAAAACCATAACATTTAATTCTATTTTGCTCTAATTAGGAGATACTAACATATTATCCAATGTTGAAGAACTGAAAAGAAGATAAATAAGGAATGAAGAATTAAGCATAATATCTACGCAAGTGCATAGCATTGATAGGTTCTTTAAGAGGCATACCGTCTACATCCGCTATTTTGTAAGCACCTGATCCATAATCCTCAATAACGATATACGGTCCAAGCCAATTAGGACTAAATTTTCCCTTTTCTGCAGGTAAGGCATTCACATTGCGCTGATTCTCATAGAGGACTAAGTCACCTACTAAGAAGGAACGTTGAATAACCTTATCATTATAGCTTCGTTGTAGAGTTTTGTGATACGCTTGAATATGCTCAAGAGCATTTATACGCTGTTCATCAAGCATCTCAAGCTGTTGAAGTCGTTGTTCTTTATAAGAGTCATCATCTACTATACCTTTGAGAGAAACCCTAAGTGATGGAATCTCTAACTCTAAGGGCATAATAGCGTCAACACCATAAACAAGATTATAAGGAGTAGTTCCCGTAGCAATTCGTACACTTGTTTGGTAGGCACAAAGAGCATAGATTAGCTGGTTACTCCAATCCTTACCATGCTTATTCACGATTTTATGAAGAATTTGTTCAATTATTTTATTGGATGATTCGGCTTGACCATTTGACTAAGGATAGTATGGTGTAGAAAATCGATGTTTGATATGATACTTCTTGAGGAATTTCTTCACATCCTTGTTCTTAAATGATGTCCCATTATCTGAGATTATAGTGGAAGGTATTCCAAATCGAGAAATGATGTTTTCTAGAAGAAATTGACAAATCACTTCAGCAGTGGTAGACTGAAGGGGAATAGCTTCTACCCACTTCGTAAAGTAATCTGTTGCAGTTATAATGAAGGTGTGTCCTTGAGATGAAGGAGGAGAGATTTTACCGATAAGATCCAAACCCCATGCGGAGAAAGGCCAAGAAGCTACTTGAGAATGAAGTTCTTGGGCAGGAGCATGAATCAGATTATTGTGTTGTTGACATTGATGACATTTTTTAACAAATGAAAAGGAATCCTTCTGCATAGTTTGCCAATAGTATCCCATACGAAGAAATCTATGAACCAAGGATTTGCCTCCAAAATGCCCCCCACAGGCACCTGAATGTGCCTCTTCAAGAGCAACGGGGATTTTCGATTTGTTAAGACAACGAAGGAGAAGATCATCATAACCCCTTCAGTAAAGAACATTAGAAAGAATAATATATCTAGCAGACAGCTTGCAGATTCTAGCCCTAGTGTTCCTATTAGTGGAATCAGGAAAGGTACCATCGGTCAAATATCTTACGATATGCGAGTACCATTCATCTGAGTCTATAAAGTCACAACATATTACCAGACTAGAATCGTCTACAATAGCTGGAGAAATAAGGTTGTGAATAACAAATTTAAGATCAACCACAAGGTCCTCTAAAGATACAAGAGAAGCCACACATGCCATTGCATCCGCATGTCGATTATCTTTTTGAGGAACAGGTTCCATGGTATAAGAATCAAATTTTTGTAATAAAGAGATGGCAAGGTCTTTATATTGTGATAATTTGTCTTGTTTTGCTTGATATATTCCTGTTACTTGTCTTATAATCAATTGCGAATCTCCATAGATATGTATGTGTTTTATGTTTAGAGCTAAGGTTGCTTTTATTCCCGCTATAAGAGCCTCATACTCAGCAATGTTATTGGTACACAGGAAATTTAGATGATAGGATAAGGGAATGGATTTCTTTGTAGGAGAAATCAGAACAACACCTGCCCCCGATCCCATACGACACTTAGAGCCATCAAAGTATAACTCCCAAGTTTCATCTTTCTCTATAGAAAGAATGAAGTCATCGGGAAAAGACTCAGGGTTAGGGAAGGAGAAAGGTGAAGGGGCCTCAACTAAGTGATCGGTCAATGCTTGTCCTTTAATTGCTCTTTGTGAAACAAATTTAAGGTCAAATTCAGTTAACATCATAACCCACTTAGCTAGGCATCCTGATAAATCAGTTTTAGAGAAAAGATGCTTCAAAGGATCAAACTTTACCATGACATGGACTTCTGAATTTAAAAGATAATGTCTCAATTTCTGAGTCGCAAACACCAAGGCCAAGCATTGTCTTTCTATCACAGAATATCGGGTCTCATAATCGAGTAAGGTTCGACTTATGTAATAAACCGGACATTCCTTACCATCTTTATCATGTTGTGCCAACAACATTGCGAGAGCATGAGAAGAAGCAGCTGTATACAGAAGTAAGGGTTTAGAAGGTTCGGCAGGTTGAAGAATAGGAGGACTAGCCAAATACACTTTTAAATCTTCAAATGCTTGCTGACAATCTTCATTCCATTGAAAAGTGATATCCTTTTTAAGAAGTTGAGTAAAAGGAAAGGTACGATCCGCAAGTTGAGACACGAACCTATGAATGGCTTGAATCTTTCCTTGTAAGCTTTTAAGTTGAGACACATTTCTAGGAGGTGGCATGTTGACAATAGCATCTATTTTCTTAGTGTCCACCTCAATCCCACGATGCGAAACTATGAATCCTAATAGTTTTCCACTATCCACACCAAAAACACATTTTTGGGGATTCAAGCGCATGTGATATTTATGAATTCTTTCAAAGATTTCACGAAGGATTTTAATATGATCCATGCGAAGAAAGGATTTGGCTAAAATATCATCAACATAATCCTCTAAAATCTTATGCATATAATCATAAAAGATAAGGGTCATCGCTCGTTGATAAGTTGCACCGACATTTTTAAGTCCAAAAGGCATCATTATCCAACAAAACGTACCCCAAGGAGTGGTGAAAGCGGTTTTAAATTGATCTTGAGGGTTAATGAAAATTTGATTGTATCCTGAAAAACCATCCATGAAGGATAACAGGGCATGTCCTGCCGTAGAATCAACTATCATGTCAATCTTGGGAAGGGGAAAATCATCTTTCAAAGAAGCTTTATTTAAATCTCAAAAATCGGTACACATTCTTATTTTGTTATCTGGTTTAGCCACAGCGACAATATTTGAAATCCATGGCGAATAGTCAATAGGGCGGATAAATCTAGCCTCCAATAACTTTTCAATCTCAGCCTTAACAAGCAGAGCCACCTTGGGATTCATTTTTCGAATCTTTTGTTTCACGGGCTTAGCATCGGGAACTAAGACAATATTATGAGTGACAATCTTAGGATCTATACTAGGCATGTCAGAGTATGTCCAAGCAAAGATCTCAGGGAATTCGTGCAATAATTCTTCATATTGCTTTTGTTCCTCTTCATCCAAACATTTTCCAATTTTAATAACTTTCTCTTTATTGCAAGGATCCATCTTAACATTAGTGGTGTCGCTTATGAGAAGATTACTTTGTTGAGGAGTATCCTTTAACTGAGGGAATTCTTTCACAATCTCATCATTATCAATCTCTTTTCCAAAATAGGCTTCAGTGTTCAAACAATAAGGGAGTCCCCTATTGTGATGATAACAAGGAAGAGTGTCATAGGCTCCCAAGAACTCAGCTAAAGCATCGTCGGTAGGGAAGATATCCAAAGCACAGTCACCCGCAGGATCCCCATCAATATACTCAGGGTGTTGCATTGATAGAGATGTAGAAATAGCATTAACACTAATGCATGGTCTTTTAGAAGCTTTAGTACGTTTGCAGGGATTATAGCCAAGTCCAAAGGCATAATTGTGAAAATTAGTCTCTAGAGGAACTTTTATCCCTTGTTCATGAGCACCGCAACCATTTCCATGATACCCATGCTTAGCAAAAATGCGAAAACCATGACCATAACGATTAGCCATTTCAGAAAGAGGAGGTGGCTTTTCATAGGACAAAGAATCAAACTCTTCATAAATAGAGGTGTGAGGAGAAGAGGTTTGAGAAGTGGCCACAAAATTATTACTCATAGGTTCAGGTAAGATTGATTGACTTTTAGCTTCTTCCTTCTTTTCAACTTTAAGCTCTCTAGAAGGAACCTTATATTCACCCACAAAGGTGGGATTAAAATCAAGAGATCCCCAATCATCTTCTTCGAGGATCTTCTCAGGATCAAAATCCTTCTTATGTGTAGTTTCAAGTCGAGAAGAATCTTCTTCGGAAGTTCCAGACTCATCCAAAGAATTTTGATCATTGGAGAGTGAGGATTCATCGATAGGTTTCTTGTTTAAAGAGTCATCACTAGACGAGGATGGCTTAGAAGAACCCCCTTTGGAAGTAGATGTTTGTAGACAAGCTTGAAAATTAGTATCACCTATCAAAGTATATGTCTTATTGTTATAGATGAATTTAACTTGTCTATGCAATGTAGAGGGGACAGCTTGCATGCTGTGAATCCAAGGCCTCCCTAATAACAAGTTATATGTTAAATTTCCCGACATAACATGGATAGGAGTAGGCAAAGTAACAGGTCCTACTGTGAGGGGTAAGGTGATGATACCTAATTAAGTCTTAGCCACATTGTCAAAGCCTCGAATGGGACGAGAGTCAGGCTCAATGAGAGATGTATCCACATTCATCTTATGCAATAGATTGATGCTACACACATTAAGGCCAGAGCCATTATCTACTAGTGTTCATCTTATAGCAGTATCTTTCATGATGACCACAATCATCAAGGGATCATATTGTTGTTGAATTTCACTAGTAGGCAACTCATCTTGGGTAAACACAATTTGAGCTTTAGGATTCATCACAGAGTTAACCAAAGATGCTATATTATTAGATGTATTTGGTGGAGGAACATTCAAATCTTTCAAGGCATCTTGTAACATTCCATGATGAGCGGAAGAAGTTTGAATCAAATCCCAAGGGGATATCTTAGTAGGGGTAGCTTTAAGTTGTTCTATGAGATCATATTCCTTACCCATAACTTGCGAGATACAGGGAGCTTGTGGAAGAATTGGTTGAGGATTAGGAAGAGAAAATAGAATAACAGGAGGAGGATTAGGTTGCCTATTATTTTTGGTGTGATAAGTATGGGCAACCGCATGATAACTCTCTCTAGTTATTTACTTGGCATAACTATAAGGACTTATAGGTTTTCTTCCTTGCACAATGATGATTGGTTTATTCGGGGTATGAAAGGAATCATGATCATACCCTCCTTGGACAGTAAGGAGAGGTGATTTAGGAACTTGAAAGGTAGGAGAAGGATAAACACCCTGGACTTCAAAGAGAGGCTTATTATGTTCATTCAAGTTTATCATGTTAACCAATTTAGAAGTCTTGTTCTTGTTTAAAGATTTTGATAAAGCCACAAAGTCATCAAGAGCATCATCCAACAAAGCATGATCATATCAGTTAAAAGGTTTATCTTTTGATTCAAAAGGAGACATCTCCTCATAGAGGGGATTATTGAAAACAACCATGTTACTAGATTCAGGGGAAGAGTTGATAGGAATGTATCCTTGAGAGGAATCATTTGACTTATTTTTCTCGTCACACCTAAATGGCATAGTAACAAGGTTTATGAGTTTTTGGTAAAATGAAGTTTTGGCATCTTTAGGGTTTAAAAACTCATCTAAAGCTTCATCTAATTCATCTTGGCTATACTCATAATAATCATCAAAAGCATGAACATTTTGCAAATAAAAATCTGACATTTTGAAATAAAGGTTGCATAAAATTTAAACACACCATGCAAAGAAACACACTTTCTTTTTTTTTTTTCTTTTTAATGAAAATGAAATGAAAACACACTAAATCTAGATCTAGATCTAACAAATGCAATGCAAGAGGAAGCAATGATAGATTCACGTTGGGTTCACCAAAATGTGTAGGGGAAAAAGCGAGACTAGGTTAACATGACCTAATCCTACCTTTTGACACACATTACGGAATATGAAAGAGCCTAGAGATATCACACAATTGGCTACTTCTTTTTTGTGAAAGAGAGAACCATGGGATATCTATTAGGATTTCTATTCCTTCGTTGAAATTGAAAGATAAAATGATGCAAATTCAAGTCCTAATCCCAAAATGCATATACAAGCGAATAACAAGATTGCAGAATTGAGATTAAATAATGAACAGCTATAAATACAAGGATGAAATAAGAATGCAGATGTGTACCCAAAGTCAAAATCGGACTGAAAATGTTCGGGACGGGGGCGCGGGCACCACTGTCCTGATTCTGTCCTGAAAATTGCACCGGATACTGCTGTTTTGCACTCTGGAACACTGTCGAAAACTGTCAGAAATGCTGTCTGTCCGGAGGACCAGGGCGCCCAACGCCTCTATCCTAGGGACCAGGGCACCCAGCACCCTTGTCCTGGTAGGACCAGGGTACCCAGCACCCCTGTCCCGGTCTTTGGCTCTCCAATTTGGTGCGGAGTGCTGTCTCAACCTGCTCTTCCCGGATCTGTATCCTGCGGCGTCGTCCGAGTCCCGAAACCTACACTTATATCTGAAAATGGTATGGGCGGCTATATAGGGTTTTGCCTTAGTCAAACCCCCATTTTGGTGATTTCCACCTCCACGAATAGCCAAGTTGTTTTGTAAAATGTATTGTGTGTGCAGACCTAGTGTGTGTGCAAGGTCCTAAAATGCAAGAAAGCAAACTAGAGCAACCTAGAAAGTAAACCCTAATTGCTTGTAAAGGACAATGTAAATGCTCTAAATCAAGATGCAAAGTGATCTAAAGCATGAATAAATGATATATTGAAGCTTATGCAAAGACATGAAAACAACATGAAATCATACCCAACCCTCAAGGGAGGGGTACAAGCCAATCTTCAGTTGGTAATCTCCTATTGTTCTTCAATGCCTTCCAAGCCCTAAGTGGATGAATGAATTTGATAAGTGCTTGATAGAGGGATGTTGAATGTTGTTGAAGTCTTCAAAGATCTGCTCTTTCACTGCATATGAGGTTCCTGAAAAAAAAAATCGGATCCCTTCAAATGAAGAAAGAGAGCTCTTATGTAGGAAACCCTAGGTTGTAATTTCATCTTTTGGCCGACCTAGAGATTGAATACCCTGCCAATTTCTTGGGGTTAAGCTTTATTTTATGATTGGATTGTGCTCCTAAAATTTTGGGAAAAATGTCCGGGACCATGTGCACTCCGGGCGCCACGGTCCCGACAACTTTTCACCAAATTTTCAGGGCCGTTGGATATGATGATTTTAGAGAGAATCCCGAAGTTACAGGTGATTTCTAGATGTTTTAACCCCTGAAATCAAGCCCCCAAGTTTGAAATAGGACTTAATTAGGGTTTTTGATTGAGTGATGTATTGGAGGAATAAAATGAAAAGGGCATGCTTTAACGAAAGGGCCCAACTTTATGATGTAGAGGATAATGAAATAGGACCTTAGACCTAATTAATTTGATTAATTAAGTGCTAAAGGAGAAATGCAATACAAAATGTAAAATGCACTAAGGTGGGTGCTAAACTAGGTGTGAAATTGTACCACCCTAGCAAGTGCGTACAATTTACGACGCTACAAGGTGACACACATACAAGCCTTTGTAGTTCACACATTAGTAATTATATCCCAGTTCCTTCCTCAAGGAAGATAGTCACTCAAGCTACACATCATTCAGTTAAGGAACAATACATTTACAACCACAAAGTAAAGCCTATCACATTTGAGGTGGGTGACTTAGTTCTCAAACAAAATCCTAAAAATCAGCAAGACAGAGAGAAGAAGGGCAAGTTCGAACCAACTTGTCTTGGTCCTTACATCATTATAGAAATCTATGGATCTGATGCGTATCAGCTCTCAATCCCAGAGGGAAAACCTTTGGAGGATCCTATCAATAGCATGCACCTTCAGAGGTTTTACACATAGCTCTTCAGGAATATCCTAATTCAAAAATACAAAAAATAAAAGAAAATAAAAAAATAAAAAAATTCAAAATAACAAAAAATCATAAACATAAAAAAATGTTACTTGGTGAAAACTTGGCAAACAGGCGCCTTGTGATGCAAAAAAAATTGGAAAATAGAAAAACATTTCGTCCAATGGTGAAAACCGGATCAATGATGCCATGTGTAGAGACATTGCTCCTCCCTCCTTCAGGATTCCATTTCCTCTTTTCACTTTGGACACACTCACAACCTATCCATCCATAATAAACTTACCCATTCCCATCATGGCTTGTTATTGATCTTCCTAAGATTGGTTAGCCATTCATAATAATCCTTCCTTTTTCACCCCTTTTTCATGCATAATAAATCGGCTCGTATCTGTGGCTAAGGCAAATCCTAAGTCTAGTGATGGGTGTGGAACTAAGAGCATCACATGTTTCGAGGAGTGTAGTTTCTTCCATTTTTCTTCAGTCTATCTGTGCACAATCCACAATAAAGCAGCACTTGCATCACAAATCCACAACAAAGTTTCATCTTCTCTGCAATAAAGTATTAGTTTCATGGATTTAGTTAGTTTCAGATGAGACGCAAGCAACAATAGGCTTCAACAAATCAAATCTTTTAACAAACTTAGACAACATTATGGTTCAGTGCTATCTATCATTTTTGTGAAAGTAAACATTGTGACCAGAATCAAATAGACTTATACAAGTGACAAGAGACATTAAACTTGAGGACTACAGTGGATGTTGGTGTCGAGTCTTGGTTTTCTTTTTATTTTATCTTTCTGATGACATGTATTTTAGCTTTTACAGGATGTCTCTGACTATAGATTTTATCTCTGTGATGTCTTTGACTAGAAGGGTGAGGATGGGGTATCATCACTTATTTTTCTTTGTTGTTTGTGGATTATCTCTTAGTAATGCTATGACTTGTCCAAGGATATGAGGATGTTGTGAGTCTAGTGTGAACTGGGGCATTCCTTGTTTATCACTTTCTGATCTCCATGCAAATGGGTATAATGACTTTCTAGGTCAAACATATATCTAGATTGTCATAACTTATTTGTCATAATAAAGCTCAATGATGATAATAGCACAAGAAGCTCTTTCACTTCCATATCTTCTATCTTTCATCCCCCTTTCATGATTGACCTTCATCATCCTTCCTGAGTCCATGTAGCTTGCTATCACATGACTAAGTATAATGACACAACAAAAATATTTGCATTTCATGTAGTTTGCACTTGCATTACCACATACTAGCATTTCATACATATAGATATCACAATTACATCACAGCCTACACACAACACATGTTAGCACATTTTACATTTTCATCATGTAAATAGTTATTTGCATTATCATATTCATCTGCATTTCATACATTCACATTTATATTTGTATACCATATAAAAAACATAAAAGAAAAAAAATATTGCATTTCATCATGTACATATTTACATCCATATCATAAAATCATCATCATAAAACATATCATAAGCATCACATAGGCACACATGCATATAGCTTCCACTAGGATGAATCATCTCATATATATATCAAAATCATAAGTGTCATGATACAATGATGTCAAAATACATATGGTTACACAATCACCCAAAGGTGTCTACATCATCATACAAAATGGTACAACACTGATACATAGGGAGCCCTCTAAGGCTATGATGAACTCCTTCCCTCAGAGCCAACTGGCCTCGACGGAGTCTGAGCCCTAGAAGGACCTACCTTAGGATCATCTCTCCTACCCACTCTATCTAGTGGTGGTGGAGAACCCATGACCCCACCACTAGACAATTGTCTCCTGTCTCTCCCCCTAATGGTCATTGTAGTCTGCGATGGTATCCAGAAGCTCCTAGCCTACTGATCTGGTGGCACCACTTCATAGTACTAGTCTCTCCAGTAGATTATCTCCTCCCCTACCCATAGAACATAGGCGTATCTGGCTCTTATCTCCTTTGTTTCCTGTCTACCTGCCCTTAGTGCTACTTCAGCCTCTATGTAGCGTTGAATAGCCTAATCCCTCTCCCGCTTAGTGTCCCTTAGTTGTCTCTTAAGCCTAGCCACATCCCTCTCCAGATCTTGGATTTCATCTGCCTATCCCTAGCAAAGATCCCTCAAGGATAGTATCTCATCCTCCTCATCCCCTCTCCCCTCACCTTATCCCTGTGGCTGCTCCTATCCCTATCCCCATCCCTATACCTATCTGGGAACCTATGCTGTTGGCACCTATAAAGGAAATCCACCTCTACCCCTTACTATATGCACCTGTCTGTCCTCTCTGCCCTCTCTCCTCTAAGCCACTCTCCTCTCTACCAATGCCCCTCACCTCTATCATCAACCTCTACCTCCACCATCTCCCTCTATCGGCTCCCCTGGATTCGTCAGCCATGGAAATGGATGCTCTACCCAATAAGAACTATACTATGCATCCATCCTTGCATCCTCCACATCTGGCCATATATCCCAAGGCATGGGAACCATCTCTAGCATCTGTGTCACAACCAATCAGAAGACAATAATGGCCCTAAATGCACCTGATCCCTCATTGTCTGTGCATACATCCCTAAACCTCATGGCATCCATTGTATCCTATTGAACTACCTGCATACCCTATCAATCAACTTCCTCTTAATAATATATAGTGTCCATCCAATCAAATACCTACTCCTAAATACATACGACAACTCCACTGCATCATCCTCCCACTCCTCACAATCTCAGTAAGGCCTCCATACTACACTGTCTATCTCATCGATCACTCAGCGCCAATACTCTAGCCTCCCAATCCATGACTCAGAATTAATCATATCATACAGATGCACAAAACTGTGCCCATGTCCCCAGCCCCTAAAATGTATTGACCGTGTCATCGGAAGATGCTCATATGCCTATACCTACAATAATGTCACTCCACACCCCAATCTTATTGATGCATGATACACAAACTAATGCAGCTCATAATACATGTGTGCCAACAGACACAGCCCCCATGCAAACCTAGTGTGCTCAGTTACCAATGTCTCCAAAGTCCTCCCCCACCCCATAGCCAACCCTCGTGTCACCCTATCCGAACAGAGGAACCCATTGAACACTCCTTCCAGCACTCATCTCACTACATCCCTATCTCCCTCTTGATCATAAGGAGCTAACTCCCCAATGATCAGTATCCTCAGTATCATGTATACATCCTCTAAGGTGACTATCATCTCACCCATCAACAAATGAAATGTGCATGTCTCTGAGTGCCATCTCTCAGCTAATGCAGTCAATAATCCCATGTTCGCCCGAAACTCAGGTGTATACATAATGTATCACAAGCGCATAGCCTCAACTATTGCTTTATCCTCAAATGTCAGCTCTGCTCGTAATCTCTGAGTCGAAGTGAATCTCTCTTGTGACTCCAACATAGGTAGGTCCTCCTGCAGTCAAGCAAATGAACTGTGTCAATCCTAGTGGCATTCCCTATTCATCACAAAGTGCTTCTTTTTATCCTAGTGCTTATATCTATCATATGACACTCTATCCTAGTGGCATTCCCTATTCATCACAAAGTACTGCTTTTTTATCCTAGTAGTACTCCCTGTTCATCATAAAGTGCTACTTTGATCCTATCTTTAAGGGCACCTACTTGAGTGTATCCTCTTGAGTAGCTTATCCAATTGACGATGTATGTTCTATCACAAAATTATCAATTTTAGCCTAATCCAAACTGGTAACGTATGTTCTATCACAGAATTGTCAATTTCTTTGGTACATGTTGTTCATCACAAAGTGCCTCACTCTATCCTATCCTAGGGCCTCTACTTGATTGTATCCTCTTGAGTAGTTTCCTAATTGGCAATGTATGTTCTATCACAAAATTGTCAATCCTAGCCCTATCCGTTATCCTAGTCTTCCCTAAAGGACCTACTTGAGTGTATCCTCTCAACAGCTTATCCAATTGACAACATATGTTTATCACAGAACTGTCGATTCAACCTTGAAGACACAAACACGCTTGCATACTTCACAAACGTGCCTTCTCTACACAGACGTGCCTCTGTTAAACACAGATGTGCCTATCCTACATAAACGTGCTTGTCCTACATAGATGCGCTCGCACTGAACACAGATGCTATTACAATCATAGACGTGCCTACACTCTGTACAGATGTGCCTAACCTACCCAGACGTGCCTAGCACCAACATGGACATACCTTCCCATCTTTTGACCCGCTTAACAATTTTTTACGACATACCTAATGAGCATTTATTACCCTACCTAACATGCATTTATGACAACAATTAATGCAACAAGGTACAAGGAGGTTTTGTGGTACTCACTGGATCTCCTGCATCTGCTAGCCTCTAATATTGGCGAACACAATCGAATCTATGCACCAATGCCATCGCTGCTGACTATTGATTGCTCTCTGCTCTCTCTGCACTTTGATCTCTTAGGTGTGTGGATGACAATGAGGATGTTTTCTCTCGTAGTCTATCTTATAGACTACCCTAGCCCTCATTTCTCGAGTCAGTCTTCTTTATCTCATGACATTGTCACTCTATCCTATCTTGTTAGTCATTTCTAGTCTTTCTTTCTTATCAAGAGATTGTTTATAATCTTTTTCGGACATTTTCATCTAATCTCTTGAGGGGGCATATCACTCCCATCTTGGGGCAATTTTGTATCAGTTTATCTTATCTTCTTTGAAACAATGCAACAAGCTGCATTGTCTCAAAGAGGGGCAAAATGTACACACCTAAAGTTGTCCTGTCTAATTAAATAAATATTTTTATTTATTTAATTATTTTAGCCTAATTCTTCTATTAATTAAATAAATCTATATTTATTTAATTCATTCATTTACCCTCTTCTAGCCTTATTTCTCATTTAAATAAATACTTTTATTTATTTAAATAAATACTTTTATTTATTTAAATAAATATTTTTATTTATTTAAATGATCCTTTTCCTAAAATTAAATAAATACTTTTATTTATTTAATTGATCCCACTTCTTCTATTAATTAAATAAATCTTTATTTATCTAATTAATTCATTTGCCTTTTCTACCTATGACACATGTCATTCATCTCTTAATTCCTACACTACCTACCCTCTTATTATTTTATTATTTCCTCTACCTACCCTCTAATCCTAGCTAACCATCTATCTTTTACACCTCTTAATCTTATCCCTCCATTCCTTACAGTGTCTTCTATATAAAAGGACAATTCTCTCATTATCGATCCCCTCCCAAGCATTCTAGCATTTGAATTTTCATATGCGATCAAGCCTACTTGCAACCACATTTTCATTCTTTGTTGAGCTCTTGTGCACACATAAAATTTGAGAGCAAATATATCAAGCAAGATGAATGGACATAGGAAGAATGGAGATCCAAACCCTATTGGACATGTGATGGTATAATCTTTGTTATTTTGTTGA
This sequence comes from Cryptomeria japonica, assembly GCF_030272615.1. Lineage (NCBI taxonomy): Eukaryota > Viridiplantae > Streptophyta > Pinopsida > Cupressales > Cupressaceae > Cryptomeria > Cryptomeria japonica. The sequence goes on from NC_081412.1 coordinate 37,975,223, forward strand.
TTTGCATTGTCTTAGGTAATCTTCATATGTTATGGTGGATCTTTGTTGTTGTTAGGCTAGGGTTTTGTGGTTGAATCTATTTAGGCTTTCAATATTGTTATTCCATTTTTACCATAAACACCTAGCAATAGGAGGAAGGTGTGAATTCTTGTTCTCCTTCCTTTATTTTGGTCAATGATGTTATTTTTACTCAATATCTCATCTTGGAGGTAGATGTCATTGGGCAAAGATCTCTTGCTCATTATTATTGTATCCCTCAAAAGGATCCCTTTACACTTGTTGCAAGATATATCATAATTATATTTTTCTTGGCTTATAAGAGTTATGCCTCTTTGGATAGGGTTGCATGTACATTATTTTTATGGATATCTCCTTGGTGATTGAAGGTATGTATCTTTGTTATTCTTTTTCTTAAGATGTCACCATAGCTCTACATTTCCATCTTAAGGAGGGGGCATATATGCATCCTCCCCATGTACTATGTTGTGGATTTCCTTGCATAATGTCTTGCTTGGTTATCCTTTCTCAGTTCAAGTTGCAAATTTCCTTGGAGATAATGGTTTCATTGATCATCCTTTTGCACCATTTATTGTGGATTTCCTTGCATAATGTGATTTTTGGTTATCCTTTTTCAATGATTCAAGTTGCAAAATTTTGTGGAGATAATGATTTCCTTGGTTATCCCTTTTTGGACCATTTTTGTAGATTACCTTGGAGACAATTCTTTTCTTGGTTATCCTTGGGATGGATTGACTAGCACAACTCAACTTGATAGACTTATTGACCTTTACCTTGCATCGGTACATTTCCAAGATGGGTTGACTATCATAAGACAAGTTGCTAGATTACTCAACTCTCTCTTTGCACCGACCTCTCTTGGGATGAGTGGAAATAGCATAATTCAGCTTGCAAGACTATTTTCAACTCTTCCTCCTCTTTCATGGATCACCTAGCATAACATAGCTTTCTACCTTGTGGAATCCATGCTCTCTTTCTCTCTCTCTTTCCTCTATAATCTCATAGCACACCTTTGCTATTTGATTGGACCATAGAGTTTTGTCTCATCTTTGATGTGTTCTCTTGCTCTTTCCGGGTGATCACTTATGCTCTAGCAATAGCATTTTGAGGGTGATATAGTGGTTGAGAAATTTTTACTATTGAGGTATTTTTCATTAGTTAACTTGGAACCTTTGTTTTTAGTACAAACCCCCTTTTGTGTGTATTTAGTTCATTGTTTGTCTTTGTTTTTGTTTTTGTGTGTTCTTGTACATGGTTGTATGAGTTAAGATCCTTGGTTTGCAAGCTTTCTCTTGAACTTAGTGATGTCATATTTCTTCGAAAGTTTTCCCATGCCTCTCTCTCTCTCTCTTTCTCTTTCTTCTACTTCACCATGAGTATGTGTATTGGCTCATACTCCCGCTAAAGTGGGGGCTAAATGTAGCATCGTAAATTACATCCCTATGCAATTTCTTTCTCCGCTAGGCCTTATTTTGACATGTATAGCCTCCTACATCTAGTCCCCTTATCCAAAACTTAATTCAACATCTCTTTTCAATATATTCTTCCCAAATTGAACACCAGGTCCCAATTTGAGCCACATTGGTGGGACTAGCTCGATAAGATCGACATAACCCCAGGACTAGGCCAATCACTTTGATGCAATCCCCAATTTTTCGCCCCAAATTTTAATCACATAACACATGAAGTGGTTGGGCAATAAAAAAATTTCCACATTGGCTTGCTTCAAGTTTTGCACCCCAAAAAACTTGAGAAAGGTATATAAGCAAGGTATCCTCCTTATTTTGGGTGAGTCCACATTCACCAATAAGGCAAACTTAAGATCAAGAATTCAAGCATTCAAGACATTTCATCTCACCATATCCTTCATTGTGGAAACCTTCAACAATCTTCATGCAAGCATGTCTTTTGTGATTTCCATTTAGGTCTTTTATGTGGAATCATGCTACTGCATTAACATTTGTGGTCATCTTTAAAGAAGCATTTGCATCATCAAGGTACAAGACATTTCTATTCTCAAATTTAGCATCTTCTATATATCAATACACTTTCCTTTCATGTTCAATTCAATTCAATTTCAAGGTTGATTCCAAAACTAAGGATTAACCTAGGCAAACCCATTTCTACCCAACATTTTCTCTCTTTTGTGTGTAGGAGTAGGTGGCAAACCTACTAAAATAGGTACAGGTTAATCAAGAAGAGAGCTATAGTCTACAATTTGCCAGAGTTGAAACTATCAGGAATCTACCAATCGGATCAACCCAATCTTGGAACTTTACCAATCAAATCAACCTAGTCCTCTCATCTCTGCCTTAAATTTAGATTACAAGTCATTCTTATTCTCCTCTATTGTATCCTTTTCCTAAATCAATCTGTGAGTTTACTATCTCCCTATCCATGCTAAAAGTGGTTCATGCTAGTCTATTTTTATTTATTTACAATTGCATAATCATTTTCAAGTATCCCACCATGAAGGATCATCACATGCACTTTGTGCTTGATTCTTCTTGAGGCTAGTGGATTATCTTCCTTCTAATAGTAAGGTAGCACATGGAAATAGGTTCCTTGTTTGCATATATAAACTTGGAATCATATTTCCCCACCTTACAGATTCAAGCCAATAAGATTATTCTCTAACTAAAATCCCCTCAACATATCTTGTTTCTTAAACAAGGACTCTATAATTAAGTCAAAATCTGATTGGGTGTAATGTGAGATTCACAATGAAATAAGATGTAGAGACATAGACATGCATAATGTCCCAAAATTCTCATCTCACCTATTAAACCACTTTCTCTTCTTAGAAATACCTATAGGATCAAGTTCTGTGCCCATGGTCACTCTATATAACCTCTATTTCTATAGATTAATCTCTATTTATCTTTTCAAATATAGTAATTAAATGGATTAAGGGGAGTAACATTATTTAGATCCATGATATGTGAATGAAAAAAGACAAAAAAAAACTCATACAATAATATAGACTCTCTCAATCCAAATCAAAATTCCTCTTAATCTAAAAAAAAGCTTGATTTGCATATTTTTGAAGAAAGAAGCCCAAAAACCTAGATCTTAGATCTAATGAAAATGAAAAATACCTGATAAATTTACAAAAAAAGAGGTCTAAGATCTATGTAGAGGACTGAACCAGCTTTCCAATACTACAAGAATTGAAAAAAAAAAAATTTGAATGTGAAAGTTATAGCCTTGCAAGCATAAATTGTTGGCAAGAGACACTATTTTGGTGAATATCGATGCATGAGAGATGCTTAGTAGTTATCATTTATGGCAAAGCAATTTGGAAATAACATCCACTGTACATAGATTTGACTTACCGGAAGTCATATTGTTCATAAGGTATCTATTTAGAAAGTGGAACATAGTAACCGATAGAGCATGAGACCATTGTGCACATCTTGATTTTGGTGGTGTAATTTTGGTTGTAGTGATAAATGCAGATGATTCAAGGTTTGAAGAAGCTTATCTTTTAATCCTGATATCTAGTGTTGATTAATGAGCAAGATTAAAGGTTTGGTATCTGGTAATTCAGTTAGAACAAAGATAATCTTGTGTAACATGTGTTGTGAAATTGTTCAGTTGATTTAAATGATTGGTTTTGTGTTCGAGGAGGTTGATCCAACTTGTATGAAGCCTTATCTCATTTTGTTTGGGCCTGCATATGGATTTGTGGGCGGATTGAGCTGACCTAAGGTTACATGTTTCATGTTGGGTGTTATGCGGTTTTTGTGAAACATACATGTTTGAGATCTTATTATGTTGTGCAGATATATAATGTCAATCTAGATGATCATTTTATTTATGGAATATGTGAATGTGGATGTGTGGTATGAGAATGAGCATCATAATGCAGAATTGGTGCTCCGATAGATGACTGTGCAGCAAAACAAGGCAAAAAGGTAGAGTAGCATTTGACAGTCAAATTATGCTTAACCGGAACTGATCTTTGGTATTTGTAGATGTTGTATTCTAGTTCAAACATTATAATTACTTCTGCATCTCATTTGTAGGATAGTGAGTCATCCAAGGTTGTTGCCCTCTTATGTAATTGAGCATTGAGCTCTAGGCGGTGTGCCTAAATGCAAGTGCATTCCCCTTATGTAATATTATCATACTTATGGTCATAGTATAATAATACTATGGGTTCAAATCCCACTGTGGTTTTTCCCTTTCTGAGTTTCCATGTAAAAATCTTGGTGTTATGGTTGTGTGGCTGATTGCTTTATGTTTCTACACTTTCCTTTTAGTCCTATGCATCCAGTGGTTTAAGAATCAACTTAATAAGTTTATAAATTATTAAACATTGATTTGCCACCCCGGTGTTCATTGATTCCAACAATTGGTATCAAATCTTAGTTCCTCAAAAGAATCCTAAGATCTTGAAGAATATCCAAAAGATTGAATCAATAGACTCTAGTTTGCAGAAGCAACTTACTATGGAACTTGAAGATATTGATGCAACTATGAAAGAGAAGTGTATCCTGAGGAGAAGTCTAGAAGCATCTAAAATTTTTATTGAATCTCTGAAAGAACAAGTGAGCACATCAAGAGAGAAGAGAAAGAACTGATGGATAAACTTAAGGAGAAAGAAGAACAAAGCATTGGCAATCAAGTCCTACAAGACAAGACAGATGAATGTGAGAAGCTTGCTAGAGAGAATCTAGTCCTAAAGAATGAGATGCAATCCATTGTGATGAAGCTAACAAAAGGGATTGAAGATAGGAATAAGAATGAATAAAATCTGACTTATTCATTGAAGGATAGATCATATGAATGTTGGAGATTGAACTATGAGAATGATCAGTTGAAACTTGAATTGGTGTAATGCAAGAATGATGGACAACAACTTGAAAGGTAGATCATAATTTTGAGAGATGACATTTCTACTGCTAATGAGTATAAGGAAAAATTCAGAGCTAGCTCAGCCTGGTTAAATGAGATGCTAGAAAGTCAGAGACATTGCAAAGATATGCAAGGACTTGGATATGACAATGGAGAATCCTCTAGTTCTAGACAAAGAAATCATCAGAAAAACAAGAAACCTCTGGTAAGTCAACCTAATGCCTATAAATTCAATGGTAATTCCTCTTATGTAATTGAGCAGTGAGCTCTAGGTAGTGTGCCTAAATGCAAGTTCATTCACCTTATGTAATATTATCATACTTGTGATCATAGTATAATAATATTGTGGGTTCGAATCCCACTGTGGTTTTTTCCTTTGAGGGTTTCCACGTAAAAATATTGGTGTTATGGTTGTGTGGTTGATTGATTTATGTTTCTACACTTTGCTTTCATTCTTATGCATCCAATGGTTTAAGAATCAACTTAATAAGTTTGTAATTTCTAAAACACTGATTCAAACCACCTCTCAGTGTTCATTGATTCCAACAATTGGTATTAGAGCTTAGTTCTTCGGAAGAATCCTAACAAATTGAAGAAGATCCAAAAGATTGAATCAATGGACTCTGGTTTGCAAAAGCAACTTACTATGGTACTTGAAGATATTGATGCATCTATGAAAGTGAAGAGTATCTTGAGGAGAAGTCTGGAAGCAGCTGAAAATTTCATTGAATCTCTAAAAGAACAATTGAGCACATCAAGAGAGAAGAGAAAGGAACTGATGGATAAACTTAAGGAGAAAGAAGAACAAAGCATTGACAATAAAGTCCTACAAGACAAGACAAATTAATGTGAGGAGATTTCTAGAGAGAATGCAGTCCAGAAAAATTAGATGCAATCTATTGTGATGAAGCTAACAAAAGGGATTGAAGACAGGAATAAGAATGAAGAAAATATGACTTTGTCATTGAAGGATCAATTAGATGAATGTTACAGATTGAACTATGAGAATGATCAGTTGAAACTTGAATTGGTGCAATGCAAGAATGATGAACAAGAACTTGAAAGGTAGATCATAATTATGAGAGATGAGATTTCTATTGCTAATGAATACAAGGAAAAATTCAAAGCTATCTCAACCTAGTTAAATGAGATGTTGGAAAGTCAGAGACATGGGAAGGATATGCGATGACTTGATTATGAGAAAAGAGAATCCTCCAGTTCTGGACAAAGCAATCATTAGAAGAACAAGAAAACTCTGGTAATACAACCTAATGCCTATAAATTTGATGGTAAATGTTTTGTTTTAGTAAATTTGGTCATATGGCAAGTCAATGTAGAAATAAGATGAATAATAGGATGATGAATAATGTGATGAATAATGGTTTTACCTTTACCAGTCAATGTTTCAAATGCAACAGCTTTGGTCATAAGTCAAATATGTGTAGAATGGTGAACAAATTTCAGAATAAGAGATGTTATAACTCTGAAATGTTTGGACACATTGCTAACCAATGTAGGATGAGACCAAATCAAATGAATTTCAAGCCTATGTAGAGAAATGATGTTTTCTATGCATTTAACAAATCTGGTCACACTGCAAAATATTGCAGAAGCAAGAACATGAGAAACAATGGTCTGGTAAACAAGAATAAATTGGATGAAAAAGAAAAATCTAAAGTGGAAGAGATCAAAGATCAACATAAGGAGATGTGGGTTAAGAAGGAAGATTCAAATGTGCAGAATGACTCCGCAACTAAATTCGGTGTTGGAACCTCATTTGGTAACTAAGTCATTTTGGCCTTACAGGGAAAGCTTATTGTAGACACCTAAAATTGTCTTGTCTAATTAAATAAATATTTTTATTTAATTAATTAATTCATTGATCCTCTTCTAAGCCTTTCCTCATTTAAATAATAATACTTTTATTTATTTAAATTATTCTTTTTCTAAATTAAATAAATATTTGATTTATTTAATTGATCCCACTTCCTTTGTTTGTTAAATAAATCTTTATTTATTTTAATTAATTCATTAGCCTTTTCTACCCATGACACATGTCATTCATCTCTTAATTCCTACACTACCTACCCCCTTTATCATTTAATTATTTCTTCTACCTATCCTTTAATCCTAGCCGGCCATTTATCTTTACACCTCTTCATCTTATCCCTCCATTTCCTAAAGTGTCTTCTATATAAGAGGATACTCTCTTTCATTATCAACCCTAATGAGAATCCTAATGATCTAATCAACTAATGAGAATTCTAATCATCTAATCAGCTAATCAAGGTGTCAAATCTCTTATGTAATCAAGTCTTCTATCAACCATATTTTCGTTCTTTGTTGAACTCTTGTGCACACATAAAATTTGAGAGCAGATATATCAAACAAGATCAATGGAGATAGGAAGAAAATGGAGATTGAAACCCTACTAGACATGTGAATGGTAATTTTGTTTAATTTTGTTGATTTACATGATCTTAGGTGTCTCTATTGGTATCGGTGAATGTTTCTATGAGATTTTGCCAAGATCAAGGGCACAATGAAAAGTATAAAATAGAGACAACAGAATGACAAGAATAAACTGTATTCTCATCAATATGAAAATGATCAACTGGATTAACCAATACAATGAATATGGGCCTTCTTATATAGGAAAGGCCATATGGATGTACGAGTACACAATCATGACATGTGGCTCAATGAGAAACAAGGGTAGGTAATAATTACTAGGGGTAGGTAGGAGAAATAATATAATATTCTACAAGAGGTGGATGACCCACCGAATGTGGTGTAATAGAAAAATAAGACTACAAAAGGTGGAATTTCTCCTACAAGCTATATCCCTATGTGCACACTTCCCTAAGTGTCTTAAATCCAAACTATGAAGAGATGCATTATCCTAAGTTTACTTAAGTAAAGTATAATAATATCCATAATGAATATTTATTTACACCAACACCCCCCTTAAGTGAAACTTAGGGGAGTGAAGACTCAAGTCAACAATGCAAGATGGGTCCCGGCTATTAGGCCATGATAGGTACCCATGTACAAAATGCAAATGCAAGCAAAAACTATGCAATGCAATCTCTCACAAATGGAGAAAAGGAGAAAACCCAATGGGAAAAAAAGTCCCCCCAAAAAGAGAGATGAATGTACAAAAGACTCTCAAAGAAGAATGACAAAACCTCAAAGAGGAAAAAGTCCCCCCCATAAGAGAGGAAGGAGAAGTCAGTTGAACCCCCCTAATGACACACCCTGCACCCCGAAGAGAGCTCGCAACTGCTAGAACTTACTCTCGGTGAAAGGTTTAATGAATATGTCTGCAACCTGCTTCGATCTAGGACAATACTGCAAATCAATGACTTGGTCCTAAATCAGCTCTTGAATATAGTGCATATGAATCTCGATGTGTTTTGTCCATTGGTGCTGGACCAGGTTCTTCAAGATTGCAATAGCACCCTGATTGTCGCAATGTAGAACTGTTGGTTGTGGAGTGGTGAACCCAAACTCTGTAAAAATTTGTTGAAGCCAAATGGTCTCAGTCGCTGTGTTAATAAATCCTTGATACTCAGCCTCAGTCAAAGAAAGAGAAATAGCATGCTGCTTCTTGCTCTACCAACAAATGGGGCCTGAACTAAGGTGAAAACTGTAACCTAAAGTAGACTTACGATCATCAAGATCACTAGCCCAATCAAAGTCTATGTAACCAACCAAGCGAACTCCTATGCCTGCTACATAGTGAATCCAATAGTGATGTGTACCCTGGATGTAATGAAGGATATTTTTGGTGGCTTTCCAATGAAGCTCATGTGGTTCCTACATGAAGCAGGAAACCATGCTAACTACAAATGACATATCAGGGTGTGTATGAGTCAAGTAGATGAGACTACCCACAAGCTGATGATACAATGTGGCATCAACTAGTGGAGAAGAACACTAAGCCTCAAGCTTGACTCCTGAAAGAAAGGAGTTGGGTTAGGCTTACAATCAGTCATATGAAAGCATGCAAGTAGATCAAGAGCATACTTGGGTTGCGATAGTGTAATCCCAGAAGGTGACTATGAAATCTCTATCCCGAGAAAGTAGTACAAAAGACCCAAGTCAGTTATAGCAAATCTATCATGCAAAGCAGATTTGACCCTGCTAATGATGGATGTGGTGCTCCCTGTAATGATCAAATCATCAACATAGAGCAAGTGAGAGTCATCATGTCGCAAAATGTAGACATTTAGATCCGAATTACACCTGGTGAACCCTACTAAGAGAAGAAAGGAATCCACCACCAAGCCCTGGGGGCCTGCTTAAGGCTATAGAGAGAGTTCCTTAGTCTGCAAACCAAGGAAGTATCCTAGATGAAACCTTGTGGTTGCTCCATATAAATCTCCTCATCAAGATCACCATGAATAAAATCACTCTTCACATCCATCTGATGTCCAACCCAACCATGAGATGCAGCAATAGCAAGTGTCAAGTGAATGGAGTTCATCTTGGCTATGGGCACAAAGATCTCAGTATAGTCAACACCTACAACCTATGAGAAACCTTTCACAACAAGCCAAGCCTTATACTTATCCACACTACCATCTGTGGCAAATAGATCCACTTACATCGAACCATCTTTCTCCCCTTATGGAGATGGACTAAATCCCATGTGTTGTTCCTCATCAAGGAACTATACTCTTCCACCATAGCTTGGTCCCACTTAGGAACCCCTAATGCTTCCCAAAATGTATGTGGATTGGAAGTGGTAGCAATGAATGCATGTGGAAGATCTTGATGTTGTGATCATGTCCTCTGTGTATCTAAAGAATCCCCAACAAGAGAACCCATGGAATCAAGTGTCTGTTAAGACCAACGAGGTCTAGGTGGAAGTGGAGAGTGAGGCTCCTCAACTGGAAGTGGACCCTGCAGATGTGTAACCCTATGAGTTGAAGTTGAAGGAGTCTCATCATCTAAATCACTAGCATCACTATCCACAATGGAGGAAGGTGGAGGAGGTAGAGAGGCTAAGCTAGGAGAGATTTCCTCAAAGTGAACACTCCTTTCAATAAACACCTCATGTGTCTCAGGATCCATCAATCTATATGTCTTAACACCCTCAAGATATCCAACAAATATGCAAGGCCAACTCTAAGGTTCCAATGCCTTGCATTTCTACGGAGGTATGCGAGCCCATGCTAGACACCCAAAGACTCTAAAATGTCTGACAATCAGTTTCCCACCAGCCCAAGCCTCAAAGGATGTAATACCTTTCAAAGCTTTGTGAGGAACCCGATTTTGGATGTGTGTGGCACAACTGATAGCCTCAGCCCAAAAGGTGGGATCAAGAGAATGTGCATGTATCATACAACTAGCCATTTCTTTTAGAGTTCTATTCTTGTGTTTTGCAACTTTGTTCTACTATGGAGTGTATGCAATAGAACGTTGAAGATCAATCCACTCAAATGTAAAAAAATCCTCAAGTCTCTTGTTCACATATTCCCTTCCATTATCTATACAAAGAATCTTGACCACTTTCCCAGATTTCTTCTCCACACGAGTCTTGAAGTCCTAAAATCTGTCAAACACTTCACTCTTATGAATGAGAAAGTAGACCCAAGTGAAGCGGGAGTAATCATCAATGAAGGTGAGGACATAGTGGGCCTTGCTAAATGAAGGTGTTGGAAATGGACCTGCTAAATCATTGTGAACAAGTTGAAGAGCTTCCAAAGCTCTCCAAGCTTTCCTCTTATCAAACTTCTCCTCTAGATGCTTTCCCATGGAACAACCTGAACATACACCCTCTGAAAAACTGATTTGAGGTAGACCCGTGACCATGTCTTTCATGTTGAGTTGTTAAAGATAGTGGTAGTTGAGGTGACCAAACCACTCATGTCATAGCTTACTTTCTGAATTTGAATATGTAAGCAAGGCCCTAGAAGGAGAACTTGGCACAAAGTGGGAGAATGAATAAAGCCTTGAGTTGTCATTGACTTGTCCCATTCCCATAGTGAGTAGTTTGGTAGATGGAGAGAAGGTTGGTCGACAAGTTAGGAACATAAAGAACATTCTCAAATGTTCCATCATTTATGTCAACTGAACCTTTCCCTTCAACCTCTACTAGTGTATCATCACCTATGTAAATGTGAGGTACCTTAGATGGCTCCAATGAAGAAAACTGCTCATTTGTAGAACCCATGTGATATGAAGCACTCGAGTCAAGTATTCACTACTGTGAAGAACTTGTTGTAGCCACAAATGCTTGCCCTTTTCCCTTAGAATGTGAGGAAGAGGAAGGAGATGAATCCTTCTTTGTGTAGACAGATGGCAAGTTGATGTTGTTTTTCTTAAGAAGATTTGTTAACTCATCAACTTGCTTGGTGTGGCATCGATGCTCACCATGACCATACTTCTTGCAATATGCACAAGTTGGTTTATCCTTCTTAGTTGGTGTCCCCTTCTTGGAAGAGGATGAAAAATCACCTTGTGATGATGATTGTCCTTTTTCCTGCTGTGGATTTGACTTAGAGTGCTTCTTCTTCTTCTTGGAATCTTTGCCTTGACTTCATTGATTCCCTTGATTAGCCACCAAAGCCTTGGACTTTGAAGATTTGAGAAACCCCATGTTCAACAACTTAGATTGTTTCAATATCAACATTTCTGTGAAATCATCAAATGAATGCATAACATAGGAACTCCCCACTATCAAATGATGAGTTTGGAGGCTAGACACAAACGCTGCATATTCTGGTGCAAGCTTATCCAACAAGTTGAATATCAACTGAGCATCCTTTGTGTCAATTCCACAATCCTTAATCTTTTCTCTTAGCTCAATTGCTTTGGTGACATAATCTTGGATTGTATCAAAAATCTTGGGATCCAAGTTGGTGAGCTCATTGTCAATCTTGTAACCTTTGATTTCATCAACTTGACCATACAATTTCTGAAACATATCCCAAGCATCTTTGATTGTAGTACACTTCTCAATGTGAAAGATGAGGTCATCTGATACATACTTATGCAAAGTTCCAAGAGCCATGCAATTCTTAGTGAGTCATTCTAGTTGAACATTATGATCAGCCTTAGGACTAGGTGGTGCTGCTATAGTTCCATCTATGTAATCCGTGTGATCTTTTTCCATTAATTTGCTCCATACTTTAATTTTCCATGATGCATAATTATGTGGAGTTAAAGGTGGAAATTTATGAGGACTCATTGCAACAAAGATGAAAGAGCATAATGAAAGAGAGGCACAATCACATAAGACACCCCCGCCAAATTCACTTAATCAAGAACCCCCCCCAAAAGTGATGATTTGGCACTTTATACTTAGTGCATATACAATGGGCCACTTCCAAAAAATGGTAAAGTGGACTTCTGATTTCAAGTTTACAATTGCCTCAATAAGGACAAAAGAGACTCAAACAAATAGTGCAAGAGATCTAAACTAAGATCCAAGCAATTTACAAGTACCAAATAGGCCAAATAAGACCAATATCTGAAAGTACAATTTCCACTCAAAATCTCTAAAATATGATCATGGATTATGAAAGTAGAGGAAAAAACATGCACTTTCAAAAAAATGGCACCTAAAAAGGGGGTCGTATGAGCTCAAACAAGGCCTTTGAAGTTGCAAAATTGAGGATTGGATAGGTACAGTTGAGAGAATCCAAATATTCTAAACAATTTGTGCACCAAAATCAGAAAATAACCACACCACTGTGAAGAGCACATAAAATTATCTGAAATAAAAAAAAATTGCACCTAAAAAGGAGCAAAATTGAGCAAGTTATGACCCTCCAAAGTTGTCCCAAAAAATCAAATAGCTCAGCAGAGAGGGGTCTGAAAATTTCCAAAAAATGCTGACTGGGTGTTGATTGTACAAAAAATGTCAAGTGGCACTAACTAGGTAGAGCTGCTGATGTGGTAGGTGACTGGTTGGAGGTCGCCGAAAAACTGACAGGCGGTGGCCGGAAAATTGTCAATGATGGCCAAAAAATTGATAGTCGATCAGAAAGCAGCTACCGAAGGTCGGCAGGAGAGCTGATGGTAGCTGTCAGAGCAAAGGGCCGGTAGGGCTTGGCAGCAACGGTAGAGTCGCCAATGGTAACGACTGTCTTGGCGAGGCTGGAGGAGCTGACGGTGGTAGCTGGCGAGCGGCGCCGGCAGTGGAGGCACTGGGGCAGTAGGGAAGTGGTAGAGGCGGCAGGGAGCAGCAGTAGTGGAGCCGAAGTGGCAGGTTGCGGCGTGCAAGGGCTGGTGTGGACGGCGCTGGAGTGCAATGCTGGAGGACGGGGTCAGAGTTGTTGGTGGCTGGTGATCTCGAGGTTTCCGGAGCCAGTGGCTTTGGGGCTGATAGAGCCGGTGGTCTTTAGGGCTCTGGTGGACCAACTGGTGGCGGGATCAGAGCAGCCTGCATGGGACCTGCTCGGGTTTTGTGTTTCCTACAACCTGTAGAGGTGTACGGTGGTGCAGGGGGGGTCTATGGACCCCCAAAAATAAAAAAATAAAAATTTCTTTTTTTTTTGAAAAAATAAAACCCCTTTTCGAATTTTTATTTTTTTATTTTTTCAAAAAAAAAATCTTTTCAAAAGACTAGAAAAAAATTTTCAGAGAAAAATATATATATTTTTTTATAAATCCGAAAATTTCGTACTGTACCGCCCACATTGGGCAAAAAATTCCTCCACCCCCAAAAGTCAATTTTTGCCAAAAATGGTAGAGTTTATACTTGATTTTAATGTAACGGCCTCCTAGATGCAATGGTGAGGTCGAAAACACTTTAAGATGCCTCCAAAAAATGCTTGTTCCTCAAATCCGAAAATAGAAGTCTTCCAAAATGTCTCCAAAAGCCAATCAATGAAGCCCCAATGGCTCTGATACCATGTGAGATTTTTCCAAGATCAAGGGCACAATGAAAAGTATAAAATAGAGACAAAAGAATGACAAGAACAAACTATATTCTCATCAATATGCAAATGATCAACTGGATTAACCGATACAATGAATATGGGTCTGCTTATATAGGCAAGGCCATATGGATGTACGAGCACACAATCATGACATGTGGCTCAATAAGAAACAAGGGTAGGTAAGAAATACTAGGGGTAGGTAGGATAAATAATATAATATTCCACAAGAGGTGGATGACCCACCGAATGTGGAGTGTAACAGCAAAATAAGACCACAAAAGGTGGAATTTCTCTTACAAGCTATATCCCTATGTGCACACTTCCCTAAGTGTCTCAAATCCAAACTACGAAGAGATGCATTATCCTAAGTTAACTTAAGTAAAGTGTAATAATGTCCATAATGACTATTTATTTACACCAACAGTTTCATTGCAGGACTTAGATTGTTTGTGGTTGGATCTTTATTGTTTTACTATAGTTTATCATCATTTTTCACCATACACATTTTGGCACGCCCGGTGGGTCATGGATTTTTGTTAAATCTATGTTTTTTACAAGTTTTTCTAACCCCATATTGTTGTTTTGTAAAACAATTTGAAGAATAACCTTGTGCAACTAAGGTTTTGGACACAAGATTAAGGTTTTGGAGAGATTTGATCTGATCTCAAAAATGACTTGGAATTTTTGTACCAAATTTGTTTTGTAGGTTGGGGACAATATCAGGAGTGTTCAATCCAAAATTCAGAATTTTGGGAGCATATTTGAATTTTTTATGAACTTTTAATGATTTTTCATAAAAAAATAATTTTTAAAGCAAATTAGTGAATTTTTTGGATTTTCTTACATTTCTGGAAAGTTCTTAGAATTCTACAGGGGGTCTACTTTTTGTGATTTCAATTTGGGTGCAAAATATTTTATGGAAAATTAGATCTTTACAAATTAGGTTTTTGCATTGTTTTGATTAGATCTGATAAATGGCTTGAAATTTTGGCATCAATTTTTTTGCAGGTCGAGAATAGTATCCGAAGTTCCAGTAAAAACATCAAATTTTTTGGAGCATATTTGAATTTTCTATGATTTTTGTATGAATTTTCATAATAAATTATTTTTGATAGAAAATTAGCGAATTTTTCAGATTTTCTTACATGTTTAGAAAGTTCTTAGAACTATACACATGATTTGTTCTTTGTAATTTTAATTTTGATGCAAAATAATTAGTGAAAAATTAGATCTTCAAAATTTAGTGTTTTGCAATATTTTGATCATATCTCACAAACTACTTGGAATTGTTGTA
Organism: Cryptomeria japonica; assembly: GCF_030272615.1. Classification (NCBI taxonomy): domain Eukaryota; kingdom Viridiplantae; phylum Streptophyta; class Pinopsida; order Cupressales; family Cupressaceae; genus Cryptomeria; species Cryptomeria japonica. The sequence goes on from NC_081412.1 coordinate 37,990,289, forward strand.
GAATTCTTTTTATGTAGGTTGGTAAGGGTATCATGAGTTTCCAGTAATAAATTCAGATTTTTTGTATCAATTTTGGATTTTCTATAAAAAAATTATGATTTTTCATAAAATATTAATTTTTGAAGCAAATTAGCAATTTTTTTGGATTTTCTTACATTTCTAGAAATTTCTTGAAATTTTACAAGTGGACTATTTTTTATGATGCAAAGTAATTCATGTAAAATCAGATCTTTGAATCTATCAAAAAAATGTCTTGTTGAAGGCCCCTATTTCACTGTCTTTTGGATCTAAAATTTACGTAACTTGTGTGCTTGCATGAGGAGTACTATTTCACAACTACTAAAAAGTTTGGTGCAAGACCTTTGGCAAAGATTTGATTTTGAAATTGCTTTCTTTGTCTTCTTTAGTCTAGCAAAACACTTCAATTGGTGCTCTAAAATGAACTAGTATTTTTTGTGTCTTAGGCAATAAGCTTCTTTTGTGTTTCATTTTAGAGGGTCTGCCTCCCAAGTAGCCCATAAGGCAAACTGAGAGGGAACAACCCAAGTGGTAACAAGCTAAATCCAAGCTCTTCCAAGCCACTATAAATAATTGTGTTTGTGATGAAAGTTGCAAGCAACGGGTGTTGATTAGTTCATACTGATGGCAAGTCTCCTCATAAACCTTATTGACCACAACCTCTATAGGTTGGGAGCCTTCCTTAATGGATTGTATGTCACCACATGTATGGACACTTGAACGGATGCCCTTACTAGACACCTTTTGTGTTAGAAGCCAAAAACCTTCTAGTTGTTGGCGTAGGAGGTCAGACCTATGAAGCGGCTCATATTCTTATGGTTCTTAGTAGAGATACAAAGTTTTCCACGGGGAATTTTCATGGGGACTAGTGCTTGGCTGCCTTGGAGAAGTGAGTGTTGTGGAGGGGAGCGAGTGGGGTCAAGCACCTAAGTATCCGATCTAAATTGCGTAGCTCGAGGTAACCCCCCACATGAGATTCAACAACTATTATCTTGGCCAACCCTAGGATTTGTACTTGCATGATCAAAACATTCAAACATTTTCAAACAAAATAAAGAAACATTGTGTCTACCACATTTTCAAGTGTATGCAAAAACATTTCACATTCAAAAACATGATCATCATCCTTTGGACAAGAACACCTTCACACATTGTGTCTTCACTAGTTTTTGTGTTTTCTTGCCACTAAAAGTCAAAACATTGAAATTTGGTCACATTCAACAACTTTACAATTGGACAGAATTACAAAACATTTTCAGAATCACGTCTAGGTTTGTTAAAACTATGTTTGCATTCACAGATGAGAGATTACAAGAAAACTCTTGAGAAAAATAAGGACTTAAGTTTTTGGATCTAAAGAGCTTCTAAGGCTACTTCCTATAGGGTTTCATTCTTCACTCAACCTGTCTTGGTCATACATAGTCAAACATTTTCCTTCACTTGCATTGCCCTCATACATATTTTCCAAATTTGAGTCAAAAGGTTACTTTGCTTTTCTTCATCAAACTTTTCAAACATACTACAACACAACACTAGGTGATTCCCGTATCAAGATCCATCATCTTAGGGTCGCATTTGGTCTTCTTGAGTCAAGGTCAACTTACCTCATCGAGAGATGCATCATCTCTTTGGAAGCCACACCTTTCTTTCAAACATACCTACCTGGAGTCAAGGTCAACTTACCTCATCAATAGATCCATCATCTCTTTGGAAGTGACACCTTACTCTGAAAACATACATACTTTGGTATTACATTCTTGGAAATTGCAATTTTACCCTAGATTCATCTACACTTCATACACCTCTTGGTCTTCTATAGTCTTTGGATTTTCATCCTACCTTTCATTTTGGTCAAGAATTTAGTCCATGGTTGAAACCCATTCACAAAGGTCTAGAAGGGAAGCCGAAGAAGCTTTAAGTTCTTTAAACATGAGTACCTCTGAGTTTGATGAAGATGAATTCTACAATCCATTTGAAAACCACAGTAATATACCACACAATGACAACAATGACAATAACAATGGAAATGATAATGACAATGACAATGCATCTGTGGATTCTACAGAAGTTGAGGAAACTATCATGGATCCCCATTATAATAGATTGGTTCAAGGAATCATGAAAAGGGATAGACAATATTTCCTACAAGTCATGGCACAAAGTGGGACAATAATACCTCATGGATTTGATATGTCATAGATTTTGGAGGATGATCCAAATCAAGAAAATCTAGTTAATACAATACAAAGGAGGCCAATAGTGGTGGTAATAAGAAAGAGTATCTCATGCTTGAGTCACCTTCATCCCTATTTAAAAAACCTAAGATTCCAAACACATACATTCATTCTCATGCCAGTTATGATAGAACCTCTCATGAACAACCCCACAGTCATCCTTTCCCATGGAAGAACTGCCACCATCCATGACCATGATGATACCCAAGATAATACCAATGCATACAACTACACTCAATCAAACATTAAAAATCATGACACGAGGAGACCCTGTTTCAAATATGGGGGCAATAGCCAAGATCATTCTTATGACACCTCCTATCCCTATGGTCATGATAGGTATCGACCTAGACCTAGTGCTCCTCACTATAATATCATACCAAGTGGTCCATGTGCAAGATACAACTATGTCCCTCCTCCATATGAATACATCTATGATCAATACCATCCATATATGCATTATATTCCTCCTCCTCCTCCTGGTGGCTCAGGCATGGGACTAGCTCAAAGAGAAAAGATACAACCCAAGAATGACTTACAATAGCAGATAAAGGACTTACAAGAGAAAATGGTGGACATGAGTGCACCAAAGCAACAATACACAATGAGAGACATATGTCCTTACCTTTTTGATAGAAGCATTCCAATGCCTCCATTCCCTCCATATTTTGTAACCAAAATTTGATAAATACAAAGGGAAAGGGGATCCTAAGGAACACATAAGACAATTTTTCACAGCTTGTATTGAGGTAGCAACAGAAGAAACATATTTCATTAGATTATTTCCACAAAGCTTAGGCGAACAAGCAATGGAATAGTTCTCCCAAATTCTACCCGGAATTAAATCATGCGGTGATCTAGCAAAGGCTTTTATACAACATTGAAACAGATGTGTCAGTAGCCACCTTATGCAATACTAAATAGAAACATGGGGAATTATTCTCTTCATTTTTATAGTAATGGAGAGGTCTTGCTAGTCGATACTCTTGTGCTATACCACAAAAACAAATGGTGGAAATGTTCACACAAAATGTCAACAAAGATATTGGATATGAGCTAAAAAAGCATGTTTGTCTACCTTCAAAGAGGTCATTAAAAAAGGAATGGCAAAAAAAAAGTCCTTATTAAATAAGGTATCATCAAGATATTCAAAGAAAACAAATAAGAATCAAATGGGAAGGACAAACCGCACTTTTGGAACAAGAATAAGAACACGGTCAATGACGGGGTAGTAGATGCAAATGTCGTGAAACCAAAAATAACCTTCCCTGGTGCAAGTTCTTCCAATACGGACAATCAAAGGCCATCAAAACCTCAAAGAAAATACACCCCACTGGGAGAACCAATTGAAACAACATTCAAGAAGTTGGTAGCAAACAAGCTCATAACACTACCAGATAATCCACCATATGAGCCAAAAGTGAAGCCAAATTGGTGGAATGATGATGAGTATTGTGAATATCACAAGAGCAAAGGACATCTTACTAGCAACTGCCAAAGACTTAAGAATATCATAAAGGATCTCATTGATAGAGGTGACATAGAGGTGAATGGTTACACCTCCAATGAAGAGCATGTGATGTTCAAGGAGCCATTTCCTAAACATGACAAGGGAAAAGCCAAAATCGGTAATCAAGCTAATTATACTAAGATGGCCTATGATTATGATTCTACCATTAATCATGTTTCAATGGACAACCATGTTTCAACCATCATCATCAAGGATAAAAAATCCTGAAGGTCCTACCCAAAAGAGTAAGGTTTTCCTAAAAGGCATTGGACCATCTTCCTCATCTTCTAAAAATGAAACCTCCAAATGTAATGTCACAACCCATCGAGGAAAAGTCACCTTGCAAGGCATTTCATCCAATCCCAAAACCTCATCATCCACAAAGAATGAGTATGACCTTGTAGATCAACTAGGGAAGACACCCGCCCTCATTTCCATCCTTGAGATTTTATGCATATCCCCTGCATATAAGGTCATCCTTGATAAGACCTTGAGAGAGACTTATGTACCCATTGATCTAAACGTGGACCAGTTTCAAGCCATGGTGGGATACCATTCCATTCTGCATACCCTCACATTTATAGAAGTCGATGACACATATGTCACCCAACCTCATAATGCACCTCTACATATTGAAGCCTTTATCTATAAAAAAGGCATCAAACAAGTCTTAATAGATGGAGGAGCAGGTCTGAATATTTATACTTTGAGCACTATTAAACAATTGGGATAGTTTGAAAAGGTTATGAATTCTACACATGCTATCACCATAAAAGCATATGATGATGAAGAGAGCTCATCCAAGGGCACAATCACCTTACCTCTCAGAGTTGGGCTAGTTACAAAGCATGTGGTTTTTCAAGTCCTTGATCTAGATCTCACATACAACATACTTTTGGGACGCCCATGGATTCATGAAATCAAAGTTTTTCCCTCAACATATCATCAGTGTATCAAATTCCCACATAATGGAGTTAAAGTAACCATTAATGGTGATCCGAATCCATTCATGTATTGAAATAACCTACAAGAAAGATCATAAATAACAATCCTAGTCAATTGAGAGGCTACTCCTTCATCAGCATATGTTGATCCAGAATCCTTGAAAGCTTCTACATCAAAGCAAGTAGAGATAAAAGAAAAATTTAAGGTTAAAGACATGGGATGTGGTGAGTATATCTTTCATGTTGATAAACTCCCACTATCTCCTAAGACATTCAGTCAATAGGAACAATCTACAAACAATTTGTAATATCAAGGAATTAGGTATGAACCACCTAGTATTGTGGCTACTAAGTTTGAATGCAAATCTCCTCTAGTGGTGCAAGCATCTCTTGATATCAATAGTCCTAAGAGTGGTTCCAACAAAGAATTTATTGAATATATCTCCAGCCCTCTTGAGAACTCAAATAGCCTTACCATTTCATTCATTCCTTCCATTTCCACTCTGCTCCTAGACTTGGATCAACAAGAATCAGAAAAGACCTTACTAATTGGGGATCAAAAATCAAGCTATGAAAAGAAAAATCTAGAAGTCAAAAATAAAGAAAAGGCCTTTAGTCCAAATCAAAATCAAAAGCTATTGGACTCTGCAAAAATCAAAGTCAAGGATAAAAATCCTTTGAAGAAAAAATAACAAGAGATGATCTCCCCTAATATCAAAATAACTGGGGGCAAAAGTTCTACAATTTTAAGTCAAAAAGCATACTTGTTGATCCTAAGTCTCCATCATGTCATGATACTTTCACTTCTTTTAGCAATTATAAGCCTTCATCACTCATCCACTTGTTCCACACATCCATTCCCTTTTGGTGATACATCACATCAATGGAAATTTAATGGAGCTTCCTCGAGGGACTTTGTTATCAGGGATGCCCAAACTTCTTTAGGTGACACGCATGTGGGCCTACATATTTCACACATTAGTAATTCTACCTTAGTTCCTTCATCAAGGAAGACAATCAATGGATCTACACATCATTCAGTTAAGGAATGATACAACTATAATCATAAGGTAAAGGCTTGCACATTTGAGGTGGGTGACTTAGTTCTTAGAGAAAATCCTAAAAAATCAGCAAGATAGAGAGAAGAAGGGAAAGTTTGAATCAAATTGGCTTGGTCCTTACATCATCACAATAGTCTATGGATCGGTTGAATATCAACTCTCAACACCAAATGGAGAACCTTTGGAAGATCCTATCAACAACATGCATCTTCGCAGGTTTTACACATAGCTCTTCAGAATATCCCAATATCAAAAATACAAAAAAATCATAAAAATAAAAAAAATCGTTACTTGGTGAAAACCTGGCAAACAAGCGCCTTGTGACACAAAAAAAAAATTAAAAATTAAAAAAAGTAAAGAGAAATAAATTCATCCAACAGTGAAAACCACTTCGGTGCCGCCCTGGGCAAGTACCATGGTGAAAACCGGGTTACCAGTGCCATGTGTAGAGACATTGCTCCTCCCTCCTTCAGGATTCAATCTCATCCTTTCACCTTGCACACACTCATAGCCTATCCATCCATAATAAAATTACCCATTCCTATTATGGCTTGTTATTGATCTACCTAATATTGGTTAGCCATTCCTATTAAAACCTCCCTTTTCATCCCTTTCCATCCATAATAAATCGGGTCCAATCTACAACTGGGGAAAAAATCTTAAATCTAATGATGGAAGTGGTACCCTGAGCATCACATGTTTTGAGGAGCATTGTCTTTTCATTCCTCCTTTTCATGCACAATCCGCAATAAAAGATCATTTGCATCACCAATCTATAATAAAGTTTCGTTCTTCTTCACAATAAAGTAACAGTTTCATGGATTCAATCAATTTTAGATAAGACACAAGCAACAGTGGGCTTTCAACAAACCAAATCTTTCAGCAGACTTTGGCAAGAACATGGTTTTCAGCATGATTTGTCCTTTATCAGGATGATAACATTGTGACCAAATCAAATATGTTCACATATGTGGCAAGAAACACAAATAACTTGAAGATTTCATTGTGTGTTGGTGTCAAGTTTTGGTTTTCTTTTGATTTTATCTTTTGGTGACATGTCTTTTAGCTTTTGTCGGGATGTCTCTAACTAGAGATTTTATCTCCAGGATGTCTTTGACTAGAAAGGCGAGGATGGGATATGTTCACCTATTGTTTTGTTGTATGTAGATTGTCTCTTAGTAATGCTATTACTTGTCCAAAGATATGAGGACGTTGTGAGTCTAGTGTGAACTGGGGCATTCCTTGTTTGCAATTGTCTAATCTCCATGCAAATAGGTACAATGACTTTCTAAGTCGAACCTATACCTCGATTTCCATAACCTATTTGCCATAATAAAGCTCAATGATGGTAAAGAACAAGAATCTCTTTCACTTCCATATATTCTATCTTCCATCCCCCTTTCTTGATTGACCTCCATCATCCTTCCTTGAGTCCGTGTAGCCCACTATCACATGACTAAGTATAATGACACACCAAAAATATCTGCATTTCATGTAGTTTGCACCTGCATTGCCACATATTAGCATTATATACGTGTATATAGATATCATAATTGCATCACATTTTGCACACACCACTAATTAGTATATCATATACGCATCATGCATCGCATCCTATACATAATCATATCATATCACTATCATACATCCATCTATCATATATGAACATTTGCATCATGCATGACATATTAAATCATAAAAGAACAAAAATATAGTGTATTTCATCATATACATATTTGCATTCATATCATAAGCATCATAACATCATCATAAAGCATATAGAAACATCACATAGGAACACATGCATATAGTTGCCGCAAAGATAAATCATCTCATATATATATATATATATATATCTCAAAAAAATAAAAAAGTGTCATGATACAATAATGTCAATATCACATATGGCTACAAAATCACCCAAAGGTGTCTATATCATCAAACAGAAACTGATGCAAGGACTAGTCCCTGAATCATCTCATTTGTCCCCTCTTGTAGACCCTATGGGACCATCTTTTCACCAAAGCAGTTAACAGTCTTGTGTTTTCCCAAATCTCAAGCATATACATAATGTATCTCAATCCCATCATCTTGATCATGGTGTGGTCCTCGACAGTCAAATTTGTTTGTAATTGTTGTGTCACAAGGAATCGCTCTCTAGACTCAATCTGGGGTAAGTACTCCTACATGCAATCAAATCAATTATGTCCTATCCTAGTGGTACTCATGTTCATCACATAGTGTTGCTTATCTTATCCTATCCTAGCCTAGTGGTACCTATGTTTATCACATGTTGCTGCTCATCAGGCTCTATCCTAGTGCTTATGTCTATCTCATGGTGCTGCATCCTAGTGTATATGTTTGTTATATTGCACTATATCCTATTTTTCTAGATCACTTGCCTAATTTTATCAATTCGATGACTTATCCTACACTCATCTTAGCAAACCTACCTATTTTAGGGCACCTGTTGAGTGAATCCTCTCAGTATCTTATCCAATTCAACATTTGTTTATCACAGAATTGTCAATTCTAGCCTTGTTTTCAGTTTGTCTTCCCCAGGGCACCTATTTGAGTGAATCCTCTCAGCATCTTATCCAATTGATAGCATATGTTCATCACAAAACTATCAATTTTGGCCTTTTAAGACATAGGCATGATTCTATTGATTCCTCTTGAGTTAGTCTTTTTCCTGCGTGACCTTATCATCCTATCTTATCAGTCCTTTCTAGCCTTTCTTTCTTATTGAGAGATTATATGCAATCTTTTCAAACATTTTCATCCAATCCCTCGAGGGGGCATATCATTTCCATTATGTGAAAACTTTGCATTAGTTTATCTTATCTTCTTTGAGCCAACGTGACAAGGTGCATTGTCTCAAAGAGGGGCAAAATGTAGACACCTAAAATTGTCCTGTCTAATTAAAGAAATATTTTTATTTATTTAATTATTTTATCCTAAGTCTTTCCTCATTTAAATAATAACTTTTATTTATTTAATTGATCCCACTTCCTCTACTAATTAAATAAATCTTTATTTATTTAATTAATTCATTAGCCTTTTCTACCCATGACACATATCATTCATCTCTTAGTTCCTACACTACCTACCCCCTTTATCATTTAATTATTTCTTCTACCTACCCTTTAATCCTAACCGACCATTTATCTTTACACCTCTTAATCTTATCCCTCCATTTCCTAAAGTGTCTTCTATATAAGAGGATACTCTCTTTCATTATCAACCCTAATAAGCATCCTAATGATGTAATCATCTAATCAACTAATGAGCATTCTAATTTTCTAATAAGCTAATCAAGGTGTCAAATCTCTTATGCAATCAAGCCTTCTATCAACCACATTTTCATTCTTTGTTGAGCTCTTGTGCACACATAAAATCTAAGAGAAAATATATAAAACAAGATCAATGGAGATAGGAAGACAATGGAGATTGAAACCCTACTAGACATGTGAATGGTAATATTGTTTTATTTTGTTGATTTACATGATCTTAGGTATCTCTATTCGTATTGATGAATGTTTCATTGTAGGACTTAGATTGTTTGTGGTTGGAACTTTAAATTTTTAAAAAAAATCATCATCACGTTTCCCCATATACACTTATCATGCAGATCCTTAAAACCCTGTCTCAGAGATCTGTAATTGGTTGTGGAAGGTTGTAAAAGATCTAGATCAGTTGTGCAATTGATATCCGAAAGATTTCATGGAAGTTTGAGATTCTAGTGAATGAATTCAAGAAAAAATGGGTATCTGGAAAGAATTTAGGGTTACGCATTTATTACAAACAAAAGTTAGGTTTTATAGAAGATAAAAAGGAACTTTTATTTATTCTTATAGTGCACATGAAGAGAGACAACAAAATAGTAAAGCAAAAGAGATCTTGCAATGAAATCAAAGCTTAAGAGTGATCCGACAATGACTCCTTGCATCCGATTGAGATTGAAAAGGTATTTATCTAGTTACGAGCTATCTATTCATACCCTAATTTTCAAAATGGCATCATCTTCTATCATTGTAACTCCACTTGTCATTGAAATAATTGAGAGAGAAAGGTTCGTGTTTAAGGAACACCCATTTAAGTTGGCTGAAGATAATCCAAATGGAGCATAATCCTATGTACCTTAAAATGTGTTGCATAATGAAGACGTTAGGGCATACATTCATTGCAACATTGAGGAATTGGGTATTGCAGATATGTTGTCATGTTATACTAAGCACATGATGGATGACTTTGGGAATCTGACACTTATTTCAAGTCATTGCAGGATAAGGGTTTTATTCAGTTTGTTCATTTCCCAGTATTTGATGAGCCCGAATGGGTGAGATATGCTCTGAGCCAAATCCACAATGAATTTATATGGCTGGATAGACCTCACAAGATCACAAAGAAAGTCATTCAATAAGTAACTTGTGTGGAGTTCTTCTTAGTGAGTTGATGAGAAACAAAAGAAGATAAAATAGGACAAGAAGCATGTTTTCAAATTTGGTTCTCTAATTATTTGTTCAACACTTTATTTCTTAAATGAGATCCTTGATATTAGAAAGATTTAATGGGCTTATGCTAAACAAGTGGCAGTCCAATAAAGGAAGGTTTACAAGGATTGGGTGACATAGTAGCTCAAAAATCTGCTTCATGGGGTTACTTTAAATTGTTTCAAGCTATGATGCAAAGCAGAGAGAGGGTCCCAAAAGAGATTGTAGAGAAATATGAGAGCATTATATGCTTCATGGTTGACAAGGATAAATGTCATATGGAAGAAGTCAAACCAAGTACTGTTTGGATCATGCCCCTAGGGTATAAGGTGGATGCAAATACACTTAATACATATGCTCAACACCTATTGAGTCAGCCAGTAGATGAGAAAGAAGAAAGCTTCAGTACATACAAAGAGAAGGATATTGACTTGCACAAGAAATTTACTGAACCAACAAGAAAGAGAAAATCCAGAAAGGAAGTTGAACAACTTACAAAGCAGATGGGAATAACCAAAGAAGTTGTGCAAAGGGCTAGGGATGAAAACATGGTGAAGTCCAAGACTAAACCAGTCTCCACTCCTCCCAATCAAACAAAGCCAAGACAAAGTAAGTTTGCACCTACCTTCGGTGTGCAGAAGCCTATTCCTCCACCCAAGCCACAAACAACATCAACCAATAAAGAGAAGAGAAATAAAGAGTTGCCAACAAGAAAATATGTAGATGAAAAGGAAGAAACTGAATCTGATGAAGAGGTAAAAGAAGTAAAGAAGACAACCACTTGTGCCAGAGTAGTGAAGAAGCCATAATCCAATGGAGCTTATCCAACAAAGAAGCCAAGAGTTGAAGCTAAACCATTTTGTATAGCCAGAGTGAGCAAAAAACAAAAGGCAAAATTGGATGAAGCTCTTAATTCTGACAAAATTGAAGGTACATATGAAGTTGTGCCTCCAATAACTTTGAAAGAAATAATTGATGAAGTACTCAAGGATGGTAACTTGACAAATGTGCATGTATACTATGAACATTTTGATGATAAAGATCAAAGAGCCATGGAAGAAGCAATTGTTTAGTACATGGATATTTATAGTAAAGCATTAATAGAATTTTCATCCATGATCCCCAAAATCTTGTATGGCATTTTGGATGCAAGGAGGTATACAACTAGTTTAGAGGATGCAAGAATAAAGTAGTATGTATTGGTAAACTTATCCTCTGTCATTTCTAAAACTGAAGTTGTTAGATTCTTAAAGCTTGCAAAGGAGAGATTCTGAAGCAAGAAGAGGGTCAGTAAACTTATGCTCAGGGAAACAGATGAGGTAACCAAAGAGACTGAGACAATTTTTGATAGATCACAAAATTGATGTGAATCCGACATGTGATGACACTCAATCGACAGAGAAATCACATGATACATCTATTCTGGAAGTGCATCCAGTTGTTCCTAATAATTAGGAAGATCAATCATTTGAGAAGGGCATTCCTGAAGGGCAATCAAATGAACAGACCATAGTTGTAGTTGATAATTCTAATAATGCTAATGTTGATGACTTTGGTGAAGCTAAACATGATCCTCTGATGATAGAAGTTGTTTCATAAAAGGTAGTTGAGGAGGCAGTTGATGGGGAAAAGGGAGAAGATGATGGTGAGAAGGCTGAAAAAGATGCAAGTGCAGAGGTAGAAGAAAATGAAAAAGGAGAGGATAAGGAAGATCAGGCTTCGGTGACAGTGGCAAGAGACAATGTTGCTGAAAAAGGAAAATAGATTGCTACTAATTCAGATGATTTTGGTCAAGGGGATATTGATTTGAGTTCCTTATATCTGATTCAAGCATTGAAGCTAGCAACTCTCATAGAAGAAAAAACCAATGAGGACTTGCTTAAGTCCCATACCGCAAACGAAGAGTTAACAACATTGGTAAGAGATGTATTGGAGAAAATTTTGCCATCTTTCAAACTTGACATAGCTGATAATCCATCTGATAAGCTTAAGAGTATGTTGAATGTTATAGAATCTCATTTTGAGTCCTTGGAGAAGGTAGTAGATATTAGAGTTTTGAATCAATTTAATGTCATGCAATTAAAAATATTTTTGAAGATGATTGAGGATGATAGGGTAAGCTTAGTAACTGCAATTAAGGGTATTCAAGATGCATTAGATGAAGGTGGTCATTTATACAAGTCATGTCTAATTTTGCCCAAGTTTACTATAGAAATTGACAAGAAAATAAGAGAATTTGAAGGGTAGCTTGCTAACATTTCTCAATCATATGCACCCCAATCAATCCCAGCTAGCAATTTTGAACCAAAAGTTTTGAGTATTTTGAATAAGATCAAGAGTTTAAACTAGGAGAAGGACAAAATTTTGGGTAGAGTTGAAGAAGTAGGGAGTCTTATCACTCCTCGGATAGATTCTCTAATGAGAAGTATGCATGATGCTAAGGATGCTCTGAATAAGAGTGTTTCGGTAGACAAACAGGGAGTTGAGATGCACACTTATCTCTTCAGTGGGATGATCAAAATTTTGGAGAGTCTGAAGAAGGCATGGGATATCCAATTTTCATCCCTATTACCCCTATATTTTTTCTCATGCCTAAAGCCTCATAATTAGCTAAAAATCAGTTATTGTTAATGTTTTAATGTTGAAGTTTTTATGGCCAAACTTCATGTCAGCTGGGAGATTTTAATTGTTTTATTTTTGGGTTACCCATATAGCCAAACAATTAAATCTCAATTCTTATGTGTCCTATGCAAAAAAAATTTATGTGTTATTCTCTACTAGGCCCATTTATTCTACAGTTAAAATTTCATAAGAAACGGAGCCCTCAGTAAAAAGTTATGTAGGTTTTTCTATGGCAGCCCAAAAGAACAATTGTCATTGAACTTGAACCTTGGACCTTTTCAAAAAGTTCAAAGTTTGGGTTCAAGTTCAAAGTTTGAATTCAATTGGAGCGGGCTTTGTAATTTTTGTTCATTGAACTTGAACTTTGAACTTTGAACTTTTTTTGTTCAATCCTGTAGGTTCAAGCACACAGATTCAAAAGGCTCAAAAGGTTCAAAGTTCAAATTTTGGGTTCATTGTAATTTTTGGTCTTTGAACTTGAACTTTGAACCTTCTTTGGTTCAAGGTTCAAGGTTCAACGTTTGATTTTAGAGGTTCAAATTTAGAGTTCAGAGATTCATTGGATGCAAGTTCAGAGTGATTTCAGCAAGTTCAATAATCCAATAACATTGGCATGTCTAATGTTTGTAATTTTCAATGTAATCTGTAGCCACAAATTTTCTGAGACATAAAAAATTAGTCTGGGTGTGGGGGACATAACTATCAATTGAACCTTTGGATCACACTGAATTTTTAATATGTTTTAGAAAATCTAGTTTTCTAAATTCTTACTAGAGCAATCGGAAAAATATTATCACGTTCAAAAGTTATTTATCTCTGAGTACAGGTCTATAAAAATTCTGAGATAAAAGATTTGAAGATTTTTTTTTTTAAAGTTATCAAGAAGAGGATAAAAGATAAAGAAAAGATTAATTAATAATCTTTTCAAGAATTAGTTATTGATAAATGAAAGTCTCTTTAAAAAAGAGAGAATATATATATGGGGGAAAAAGAAAAGAAAGCGGCTGGAAAAACTGTGATTTTTCGAGCAGCAAATAATATCCATTTTGTTTTTCTATGAATTGTTTAAACTGGAATGACTGATTATCAATAAAATGTTATGGTGTGCAGTCTTTGAATTTGTGTGTTTAAAGATTAGCAATCTTTCTTGAGAAATTTGTTATGGGCATGATATCATTTTATGATAAGTTATTTCTATGTTTTTCTAAGTTCATGGTTTCTATTAACTGTTAGCAGATTCATTGTGTATTGAGTTGTGCTAATCCCCCTTGTCTTGTGAGGCATGAGAGAGTATCAATTAGACATCAATATTGTTGTGCATTTGCTATGCTCTAAATTTATAAAGTGAATATGTGTGTGAATCAGATTTTGTGAGCTCCTATTTAATCATCAGAATATTTTATTTGTTTCAGTTAGAAGACATTCATTCGTGTTGATGGATGAATGCTAAAGCCTTTCCATGCTTTCTGGTAAAAAGTGTCAACATTTCATTTCTGTATTAATTTCATTGCAAATCATATGAAGAGATGCCCTCTAATGTAGAGGTTGGATTTTAATTAATTCATCCAACTATTGGTAATTTGTTTTCTTTCATAAAGGGGCATACAAGAGTTATATTTTTGTTCAGAGAAAACAAATAAATTTCAGGAAAGGGACAAATTTGTTTACCAATGGTCCCATAGGACAATTTTTGTAGATACTTTCAAGTTTTTGTGAGAAATTGTACATATCCCCATATATAATTTTTGATGAATTCCTATCTTTGGTATTTTTGTCAAAGGGGGAGAGAGAAGAGTGAAAAATGATGTAAATTATCAAGGGGAGTTTGTAAATTCTTGGAGAGTTTGAAATTTTGAAGTTTTGCAACCTTGATTGTAGAGTTCATTTTTTCACAATGTTGCCATCAATGCCAAAAGGGGAGATTGTTGGAAAGAGACATTGTTCTGGTGAAGATCGATGCATGAGAGATGCTTAGGAGTTTTCATTGATAGAAACCTGCTTTGTAAATCACATCTGGTGTACATAGATTTGACTTACGTGAAGTCATATCATTCATAAGGCATAAGTCTAGAAGGTGGAACACAGTAATTGGTAGAGCATGAGATCATTGCGTACATCTTGATTTTGGTGTAGTTTTGGTTGTGATAATAAATGAAGATGATTTGAGGTTTGAGGCAGCTTATCTTGTGATTCTAATATCCAGTGTTGATTAATGAGCAAGATTAAAGGTCTGATATTTGGTAATTCAGTTAGAATAGAGATATTCTTGTGTAACATGTGTTGCGGAATTGTTTGGTTGATTTCAATCATTGGTTTCATGTTTGAGGAGTTTGATCCGACTTGTATTAAGCCTTCTATCATTCTATTTGGGTTCGCATATGGATTTCTGAGCGGATTGAGCTGACCTAAGGTTACACGTTTCATGTTGCGTGTTATGCAGTTTTTGTGAAGTCGACATGTTTGAGATCTTATTAGGTTTTGTGGATATATAATGTTGATCTAGATGATCATTTTAGGTATGGAATATGCGAATGTAGATGTGTGGTATGTGAATAAGAATCAAAATGCAAAATTGGTGCTTCGGTAGATGACTGTGTAGCAAAACAAGATAGAAAGGCAGAGTAGCATTTGACAGTCAAATTGTGCTTAACTGGAACTGATCTTTGGCATTTGTAGATGCTATATTCCTTTTCAGACATTTTAATTACTCTTGTATCTCATTTGTAGGATAGTCAGTCCTCTAGGGTTATTTCCCTATTATCTAATTGAGCAGTGAGCTTTAGGCAATGCGTCTAAATGCAAGTGCATTCTCCCTATGTAATATTATCATACTTCTAGCCATAGTATTTAATAATATTGTGGATTCAAATCTCACTGTGGTTTTTCCCTTTTTGGTTTTCCACATAAAAATCTTGGTGTTATGGTTGTGTGGTTGATTGCTTTATGTTTATGCACTTTGCTTTCATTCTTATGCATCGAATGGTTTAAGAATCAGTTTGATATGTTTGTAAATTGTAAAACATTGATTCAAACCCTCTCCTTATCAGTGTTCATTGATTCCAACATAAACAACTAGATCTCACTTAAAAGGTCTATAGAATTTACCACAAGAAAAATCTACAAAAAATCATCTCGACCACCAGATCAGACTTAGAACCAATATAAAGTTTTTAAAAAACAAACATTATGTGCCTAAGATATACTTGATTTACCAAAAGTGTTGCATCTTTACCTTGGGATGTAATTTAGAGCTAAATAAGAAACCCTTCATCATATGATGACCCAGGAAGATTGGTGGATAGGTTGTAGTAGCTAGGGCCAAGCAGTTTGTCATTGATGTGACTAGTGAAGAGCATTCGGGGGCCAATGGTAGATTGGAAAAGTGGAGCTAGCAGAGGATGCACAATGGAGGCACGAGAGCCACAAATCATGATGAGGAGAATATAGAATATCAAAAGAAATATTCTAGAATTGTGTGTCTAATTCAACCAATGATGAAATGCATAATTACAAGGCTATGGAATGATATCACATTGCATTTTTAATAATAATAATCATTTTTTTAATTTTTAAATTGATCATTGCATTAAAAATTTAAATTCTATAAACTTCTTCTAAACAACATAATCTTAGAATCCCTAATATTACTTTTACTATATTAGATCGATTTAAATACCCTTTGTTATTAAACTTCTTAACTTTTCTAACCATCTATGAGGTAATTATATAATATAGGAAATAGATTATAGACAACCATTTTTATGAAGATCTATTGATATAAAAAAATTCACAATTCTTTAGAGCCAAGAGGATTGTTTTTAAACTAAGACCCACAACATTAGTCTAAATTAACTATTTGTTTTTTGATATACTTATTTAAATCATTTGAACTAAATAATCTATGTAATATGATTTTCTCTTTACACAATAATTTCTCTAGTCAAACTATCAACATTAATTATCCTAAGAGGTGTTTCTATAGTTGCAAATGTTGGGATTGTGTGCTTATGTGTATTTGGATTACATGACTTATGTGTTGTCATTGATGTCAACTATTTCTCTGTGTGTTCCAATGTTGTAGTCAATTATGTGAGTTGGTTTGTCCTATGTATTTCAGTTGAGCTATTGTGGATTAATGGTTTTTTGGATAAGAATCTCTAGTTGATTCAGTAGAAGTTTCAGAGGTCCACATGCTGATTTGATCAAGTTGTGAGATCTAGTGTTGCAGTTGGTTTTTATGTTATTTAGTGGTTCTTAGTGTTGTGGATTTTGATTCGATATTGCTCTGCATTGCATTATCTTGGTTTACAGATTTGGAAAAGTGTTTGGGACATTTTGGTGTGTCCTCAACTCAAGTGGTTCATGATTTGGAGGTCCGCAAGTGATTCTTTCAATTTCTCAGTTAGTGTCATTTGTGTTCTTGAGGTTTGGTGTAATGTTGATGAAGATTATAGTAATATGTGTTGGTGTGGTTGTTGTTGATGTAATTCATGGTGCTTGTGGATATTTCTAGATCGTATTCTATCTATGTTGGTGGTTTGCATTGATTCTTGTGCACGTTATTGATGATTTTGCTTGGTCTGGTGGTGTTCTTCATGTTCTTGGCCAACATGATCCTTCTAGTTTGTTGCAGATGTTCAAGGCTTATTTATTGGAGTTGTTTTTTGTTTCAAGCATGTGATATGGGTTTGTGCTAATGTCTTATTTGACATTTCTTGGTCTGCATATGTTGTTGTAGCGTGTATGATTATATTTAACCAAGCTTGAAAGATAGGTTGATGAGATGTATATATAAATGTAATATTAATTTGAGAGATGTATCTGTGTGTGTGAATAGTGCTTGATCTTTTAGAAGAAATGAAGTTGTGCACAAAATTATGGAGAAGTGTGACAGAGAAGAGTTTGTGCTTAACCTGAACTGTAACCAGGCATTAGGAGATGTTATTTTCTCAGTTCATGATCTTTTGGATGTAATCTGAATCTTGTTGTAAGATAGTGAGCCTTCCCTAGGTTGTAACCCTTTGTTGTTTTCGAGAAGTGATCTCTAGGTAGTGTGCATGAATGCATGTGCATTCCCCATTGTAATATTCATATACTTCTAATAGGGTATCATCATATTGTGGGTACATTCCCACCGTGGTTTTTCCCTTAACTGGGTTTTCCACATCAATAATCTTGGTGTTATGTGTGTTATTGATGTGGTTTTGATTTATGTTTTTATTGTTATATATCAGATTTGATTTTTTGGTTAAGTTATCTGAGATTTGTGAAAACTAATTCACCCCCTCCTCTCTCATTTTTCTGCCTTGTTGCCAACAATTGGTATTAGAGCACAGGGGCTTCACTGGCAATGCAATATTATATTGAACATGCATTCATATTGGGGGGTTTAATATCCCCAAAATGAGGGTACAATATATTTCCTATTAGTGAAAATAGGGGGATTTTTAGTTCCAGCTATGAAAAGTACAATATTTGGTGAAAAAAGGGGAGCTTTTAATTCAAGCTATCTATTGGGAGGGAGTGACAAAAAAGGATTTGGGGGCAATATTTTTTGAAAATAGGGGGATTCTTTAGCATGCCATGAATGAACATGCTATAACCCAGGTTCACTAAGTGAATCCCTCATGTATCAGAGTAGGTTCCTCTGAGGAAGCTTGATCACTTGAGGTGATCCAAGATGGCAAGTTTCAAGAAGGAGAGTTTGAGGTTTGATGGAACTAACTACACTCTTTGGAAGAACCAGATGGAATGTCAATTGTGATGCATTGGTGAAGATTATTAGAAGACTACTAATAATGTGTATAATTCTCCTCAAAATGTTCCTACAACTATGAATGAGATTAAGGAACCCAAACATAATATTAAAGCTAAGGAAGCATTGTTAAGTGCCTTGACTGATTCTGAAATGACTAATATGATAGATTTGCAGACTGCTCATGAGATTTGGATGAAGTTGGAGACTCTTTATGAAGGTGATAGTCATGTGAAGATTGCTAAGTTGCAAAGCTTGAAGGGAAAGTATGACTTATTGAAGATGGGTGGAGATGAGAACATAACTTCTTTTATGCAAAAATTTAATGAGCTTGTGTGCAATATTAGATGTGTCGGTGGAGTGATAGATGAATCATAGATCATTGCTAAGGTGTTGATGTCCTTGCCTCCTACTTTCAAGCATAAGGATACTACTATTTAGGAGATCTAGACAGTGATTAATGTGACTAGAGACATGTTGATTGGTAAGCTTACTATTTTTGAGTTAAGTGAGTTTAGTGATTCTCTTCCAAAGACAAGGATAAAATCTGTATTCAAAGCTATTGTCTTTGAAAAGAAAAAATATGATCTGAGAGAAAGTTCATCAAGAAGAGTATCTAGATATGAGAAGGAGATGAAAGATATGGAAGAAGAAGAGAAAGAGCTTGAAGAGTTTGAAGCCCTGATTGGCAGAAGACTACCTAAAGGAGTTCGTAAGTCTGAAGGAAATTTTCCTCTTTAATGTTTTTCATGTCATAAGATAGAACATTTTTCTTCAAGGTGTCTGAAAAGAGTTCCTAACCCTAAGAAACCATATAATCCTAAATATTAGAAGAAGTGTTATTATGTTGCTGATGAAGGTATGGCAGATGACGATTCTGAGAAAGGAAATTCAGTTGATGATGAATGGGTATTTATTGATATCAAGGAAGATGATCAAGTGTCTATGGATTCCGCTACCTGCATAAATGAGGAAAAATCTTTGGCTACTAAAGGTGAAGAGAAAGATGAATGGGTTATTGACATGGTTGCTCTCATCGTATGACAAGTGACAAGAGTAAGTTTGTGAGTATTGAAAGGTATGATGGTAAATTAGTGAGATTTGGTGATGATAAAGCTTGTGTGATGTGAGGTAGAGTTTGATTTCTCTTGATGGTAAGCATAATACTGATGATGTTTTGTATGTATAAGGTCTCAAGCATAATCTTTTAAGTGTTGGATAGATGGTTGACAAAGGTTATGATTTGCAATTCAAGAATGGAAAGTATAGAATCTTAAGTGGTTCTAGAATAGAGATTGCATCAGGTACAAAGAGTAAAGGTAATATCTTTCATGTGAATTCTAGTGGTAAAAGTTGTTTGATTGCTCAAATTGATGAAAGTTGGTTATGGTATAGGAGAATGTGTCATGTGAATTTTGATTGCATGGTTAAGATAAGATCTAATCAAGCAGTGAGAGATCTTCCAAATATTGTGAAGCCCTCTAATCTGGTATGCAAGGAATGTCACTTAGAGAAGTAGACAAGAGTTTCTTTTTAGAGCAAACTATATACTTCTAATGGAATATTGGATCTTTTTCATACTTATTTGTGTGGTCCCTCTAGAGTGAGAAGCTTGTAGGGTGACAGGTACTTCATGGTGTTGATTGATGACTATTCAAGGATGATGTGGGTTACTTTCTTAAGGGAGAAATCTGAAGCATTGGAGAAGTTCAAGATTTTCATAGCTATGGTTGAGGCAGGGACTAGATTGAATTTGAAGTGTCTAAGATCTAACAGAGGTGGTGAATTCAGTTTCGGCGAGTTTAATATATTTTGTGAAGAGCATGGAGTGAAGAGCCAAGTATCTACACCTAGAACCCCTTAGCAGAATTGAGTTGTGGGGAGAAAGAATAGAACAATTCAAGAAGTTGCTAGAACCATGACAGTTGAAGGAATTTTTCCTCATATATATTAGAGAGAAGTTGTGAGTATTGTTGTGTATACTTTCAACCAAGTGCATATCAAAGGTGATACCGGTAAGACTCCTTATGATTTATGGTTTGGTCATGTTCCTACAATTAGATATTTCAAAAGAATTGGAAGTAAATTCTATATCTGAAGAGATGAAGATCTAGGAAAGTTTGATGCTAGATGTGATGAAAGAATCTTTCTTGGTTATTCTACTAAGAGCAAGGCCTATTGGTGTTATAATAAGAGATTAAGAAAGATAGTTGAGAGTGAGAATGTGAAGGGTGATGGTGGTTGTGAGAGATAGATCAGATCCTATAGATACTATTCTGATGATCAGGATGATAGTTCAGTTAAAGGAAAGAAAGTGCAAACCCACAACCAAATTCAAATTATTCCGAAAAAGCCAAAGAATCAAGGAGAAACCAATGCTAGTGCTAAATGAAGAGCTCAAGAGTTTGAAAATCATGAAAATCCTAAGACTCCCTAGTATGTGAGATAGAATCATTCAAAGAATCAGATTATAGGAGATAAGAATAAAGGTGTGATGACTAGGAGAAGGATTGTTGAAGAGGTATGCTTGATTTCTAAAATTGAACCTAGAGATGTTAATGAAGCTTGTAAAGATGAGAATTGGGTTAAAGCTATGGAAGAAGAGTTGAATCAGATTGAAAAGAATAATACATGGATTCTTGTTCCTAGACCTAAGGATAAAAATGTAATTGGAACTAAATGGGTTTTTTGGAATAAATTGAATGAGCAAGGTGAAGTTGTTAGGAATAAAGAAAGACTTGTTTGTAAAGGATATTCTGAGATGCAAGGTATTGATTTTGAGGGGACTTTTGCTCCGGTATCTAGGATTGAAGTTGTTAGATTATTTCTTGCTTATCCAACTTACAAAGATTTTAAAGTTTATCAAATGGATGTCAAGTCAGCTTTTCTTAATGGTGAGTTGGAAGAGGAAGTTCATATTGAGAAACTAGATGGTTTTTAGTTGACAGATCAGGAAGATATGGTTTTTAGATTGAAGAAAGCCCTATATGGATTGAAACAAGCTCCTAGAGATTGGTATGCCATATTAGATAAGTATTTGTTGAAGCTTGGATTCAATAAAGGTACTGATGATAGTAATCTGTATTTCAAGATTGATAATGATAACATTTGATTGTTGAAGTATTTGTTGATGACATTATTTTTGAAGGAAATGATGATTTGTGTAAGAAGTTAGGTGACGAGATGCATAATGAGTTTGAGATGTCCATGATTGGTGAGCTGAAATTCTTTTTGGGATTGCAAATTACTCAGTTGGATAAAGGCATTTTATATCTCAGTCTAAGTATGTGAAGGAATTGTTGAAGAAGTTTAGTCTAGATGATTCAAATCCAGTTGGTACACCTATGATGATCGAATGTAAGATGAAAAATGATGATGAGTCCCCTAAAGAAAATTAGACTGGATATAGGTCTATGATTGGTGGATTGTTATATTTAACTCAGACTAGACCAAGTATTATGAATGTTGTATGTCTTGTTGCTAAATTTCAAGCTGATCCTAAAGAATCTCATGTTACTATTGTGAAAAGGATTTTTATATATTTGAAGGATATAGTTGACTTTGGCTTGTGATATCCTAAGGATGATGACTTTACCTTGAGTGCTTTATCAGATGTTGATTGGGCTGGTGATGTGGATGATAGAAAGACTACAAGTGGTGGTGCATTTTTCTTGGGTAAGAGATTAGTTTGGCTAACCACAAACCTATCACACATATGGTTTTGAATGACCACAAACTATTATGGTGGGGAATCTAATGCACACACTTTGTAAAAAAAATCATCACTTTGGTCTTTATTTATGAACTTTTATGCTTCTTCTTTTGTATGTGCGTCAAAATTGATTATTGAGTCCATATAAAAATCAATCCATATGTAAAATTTGATGATTCAACCTCACAAGCCAAGAATCACCTACAAGGAAACCACCTATTACAAGGATAAACCAAGCAAGGATAATTTTCTCAACATAACCTAAGAATCCTATTTTGACAGTATAAAAATATTATGTTACAAATGAATGAATGAATCCTTGTGAAAAGGATGAATGAAACCCTAGCTGCAACCCTTAAAGCTAGATTAAATTAGTTGGTGCCAAGTGTCACAATCATAATGAATGAGACAACTTAAGATATTATTATCCTAATTTAATAAAAGGAAAAAGAAGGTAAGTTTATCTTAAGTGAATAAAGTAATTAAATGACCTAACTAATTAAATAAGTAACTAATTTGCATAACTACTCCAACTTTCCCCTCTTAATATTAACTAAGGGGAAAGCTAAAAGGCTAATGATGAATGCAAAATGCAAGCATGAATGGGTCTCGACAACAAATTCTTTATAAGGTACCCATGTACAAACCAATGTAGCTTTCATAAATGAAGAAAATGAGAAAAAACTACTGGGAGAAAACTTCTCTCTGAAAGAGAGAAAAAGAAATGAAAAAGAGTACATGTGACTAAGCACACTTTAGCTTATCCTTCTTTGATGATGAACTCTTAGAAGAGGAATTAAATTTAAAGAATCATGTCATTGGATGTTCTTGGGCTACTCATGTGACCTGAAATCCTTTTGTTTCTATTTTTTGGCATTGCCGTGTGAATCTTTTTGATCTGTGGTGCCTCGGGATGCAAGAAGAGCCTATGATTTGGTAGACTTCAATCAACGCATCTAAACCAACTTGGTTTTCTCTTAAGTGAGTTGAGGATAAAACTCATCAACTAAAGGAATGGTGTAATGGGCACCAAGTGCATCTTTGGTGGCATAAAGCTAGAAAAAAATTGAATAATTAAGACCAAGCTTGGCAATGATAGAGAGAATCAACTAAAAGTCCTTTTTAATACCACACTAAGTTGCAGCTGTAATCTAAGAGACTTGGTTTTGGTGAAGAAGTCCTATATTTTATTAAAAAAATTAGGATTCAATCTAATAAGCTCATTTTCCAACTGAAATCCCCTCAATGCATCTTGCTTAGCAAACAAGGACTCCAATGTAGTCTAGATCTTATTGAGTGTGGTGAAAGACTCAACATGAAATAGAAGATCTAAATACATAGACATGCATAATATCCCAAAATCCTCATCACACCTATTTAAGCACTTTCTTTTTTTAGCAACACTTATAAGCTTAGGTTATGTACCCACAATCATTCTGCATAATTCACATCTTTCTTCATATTAATTTCCATTTATTTTTTCCAATTGTCATAGTTGAATGAAGTGAGATGATAAATATAATTTGGATCCATGATAAGTGAACGAAAAAGTACAAAAATGGACTAATTCAATAATATAGATCCTCTCAATGTTCAAAAAATATTTTCGCTCTAAACAAAAATCAAATGATTTGCACATATTCCAAGATGGAACCCAAAAGTAAAAGTTTGATCTCTCTAAGTATCTAACAAATATTCTAGAAAAATAAACCTAAGATGTGCAAGATGAATCCACCAACTTCCCAACACCTACTCGTTTACAAAAAATGGTGTTTGGATGTACAAGATATGGGCCCAAAAGCACAAAACTATAGATCTGAATTCATAAACCTAGTATAAAAAATTAGAGAATAATTTGGAAACATATCAGCACCACCAGTTGGCATCGAAAGAAGAATTATCATGTTTACATAATTTCAAGCTCGTATGACTAAGTTATGGCCACAAAATAAAAGACATATCAAAATAGAACCTAGGTGATGATGTACATTCATACAGATGATGTCAACATGATGTGAGCATTAAAATATTCTATAAATATTCACCTAAAAATAATATGATCCTCTAAAAAATCCCTAGAATATACCTTTAAAAAAGAATATTCTAACCCTTTTAATTAAAATTGCAAAAAAAGATAGACAAGAATATTCCCTTATGGTACACTGCTATACTTGCCTACATTGGACTTTTGGAGGCTTTTAATGCCTTTAAGATTTGATTTTCTTTGCAAAAAAAATTTCAAAATAAACTTTTGAAAATAATTAAAATTACAAAAAAAAATGTTTTTAAACAAATTGACCTAATTTTGTTTTGGACACAGGTACGAATCCATAGTTGCACAAAAAACGTGCCCTCCAAAAAATCACCATAATTTTTGGCGATCTTAGATTTAAGTATTTGGATAAGTGATCTTGGGATTTTTGGACATTCTCAGCACAATTGTGATATCCATTTTGCTCCAAAGTGCTTAGATTTTTTACTAGCCCCCGAACTTTGCCTAGATCTGTATGCCCTCAAAAAAAATGCCCAAAACTTCAACTCCTCAAATTTTGATGAAATGATAGCCAATCTATACATTTTTGTATGTTGTGAACATGATGACAACCTCTATGTGAGCCCAAGGTGCATTGAAAAATGTCTCAATTCTATATCCTTCAAGAATATGGACAAGAACTTAGTAGAACTGCTTTGATACCATGTAGAAGTTGATGATTCAACCTCACGAGCCAAGAGTCATCTACAAGAACAACACTTGTCACAAAGAGAAATCAAGCAATGATAATTTTCTCAATGCATCCTAAGAATTTTGTATTGATTGCATAAAAACATTATGCTAAAAATGAGTCAACGAATCCTTATATGAAAAGGATGAATGAAACCCTAGATGAAATCCTTAAAGGTATATTAAATTTGCTAGGGCCAAGTGTCACAATCATAATGAATGAGATAAATTAATTTATTAGTAGCTTAATTTAATAAAAGGAAAAAAACCTAAGTTTATCTTAAGAGACTAAAGTAACTAAAGGACCTAATTGATTAAATAATTAGGTAATTGTCCCAAATACTCTAACACCATCTACCAACATACATGGGTAGCCAGTCATTATACTTATCGGTTTGGTAAAAATCCTTTTCGCCTACATTGTTTATCAATATGTTAAACTCTCTTGTAATCCTTACCTTGGTCCTCAGACTTTGAGATTACTCCAAATTTCACATTCCCCCCTTAATCAAAGATTCAACTTTCCTGATTCACCATCAAGCTTAGATACGAGCCTGATCTATTCCACAACTTGGAGTCACATTCTCTACAAGCACAAGAGGATACATGCTATATGATTAAATATGCTATTAGACTAATCCATGTAGGCCAAAATCAACAAGGGTTATAAATCACTTGGGAAAATTAAACTTTCATATGGCTAAATTTTACATCTTTAGATGAAAAATATTTGCGGTGTCAAGTACAATTGATCATGTACCCCCTACAACAACTCGGGTACAATTAGAATAATTTCTATTTTACCTTTTAACAAAGGTTAATACCACTCAATAATTTTCAAAAAATATTTTTTATTTCAGCTATGGTAGCTAATTCTTCTAGATTTTCTCAAACTTTTGCATATCCTCTCACATCGATCTCCTTTGTGGTGAACTTCTCTATTAATAGGTGCCAAAGTAAAAAATGATTTGACCCTGAAGGAAAAATAGAATTTGAAGTAGCAAACAATACACTTAACTACTCATTTTATTAATCATTCAATAGCCATTTAAATAGTTACAAATAATCTTAACTAGATCATATAAATTTGCTAACAATTTTGATAGCAACTATACCTGATTGATAGCTAACTAGTACTATTTGACAACACATTGAAATTAACAAAACATCCTGGACACCTAAAGTATTTGATTACACATATACAACACTCCATTATAACTTAATTGTTTATGCCAGAGAATTTATTCCAGCACCCCAACATAATGCTACAATATTAGATTGGCTACAAAAAAACCAAATGAAATACATTATACCAAAAAAAATTCTTTGAAAAATATTTCTCAAACTAGTAAGAATTCTTTCAGATGCTGCCCAATTGTACGTATAGTCACATAGCTATCATCCAAGTTCCAAACATAATTGGACATCATCTGCCCATGAAATATCTCATCATCCTCATAAAGGTAGAATCTTGAACTTCCAGATTTTTGGATCTCCCTTGAACTATCAAACACTAATCCTCACATGTATTTCTCATAACTTCAATGAGGTATAGTTTCTCTATTCCACAAACACCTTGGACTATTGAGAATCTATCTATCCTCTACTATGTATCATTTTATATCTTCGAAGTGTTTTTCTCTTCAAAATAGATTAAGTTCTTCATCTTCACTCATGTCATCGTCACTACCAAAATTTGGTAGTTCTTCAACAACAATTGTAGCCATGACATTAAACTTTATCTTGGCCACTAGCTTCTTCTTCACATTTGAAGGCTTCTCTTTCTTCTTAGGATACTAATATTCTAGACCAATGAACAACATTTGTTTCTTTTTTATTCCTATTGAAGAAATCTAGTAGCTCTTGACTAGGCTTTCCCAATACTTAGGGCTTCTCAAAAACTCACAATAGATGCCTCTCTTTAAGAGTATCTTCCTAAAAAGGAAAACACATTATTTATCAAAAAAATATTTGACAAGGAAATACTTATAAACAACATTGAAATGGACCGACAATAGCACTAAGCTTCATCACTACAAGAGTAGCTCATAAATAATTCGCCTCACAACTCTCTAATGTTTGAATAAAGAAACACAATGAAAAGCCACATTCCAACCAGTCAATGTCTTCCACCACAAGTCAGTCTAATTCTATACAATAGCAATATTGGCGGCAACTTTCTCCTACTTATGCATTCAAATTCCCTGCACATTGATAAAAGAATGTAGAGAAAACATAATAGAAAATGGACAAGACAAAGAAGCAGAATAGGCTCTAATATCAAATTAGAATATAATAATGTAGAGGAAAACAACAAAAATGATAGAACAAAAATTCCAAACAACTGAATAACTCAATATATGTACTCATCAAGTGTTACATGTATTTATGCACATCATGAGACAATTATGGGCACTCTAAATCTACTAAAGAGAAAAACAAAAAAGTGATGAAGATCGCCAACAAATTGACAAAACAACATCAAACTCAAGGTGTTTGAAATCAAATCAAACACCTTAGTTGTTATTGGCACCTATTGTAGACACATTTGTAATAGAAACACAATTATGTTATGATTTATTTTAACAATTTATCTCTTTCAATATGGTTTATTTTAACAATTTATCTCTTTCAATATGATTTTTTTTTGCTTAAATAATCATGGATGGTTTGAATGGTGGAAAACTCATGCAAAAAAGAGGGGTCTTTTGTTTTAATAAGATAAAGATGCAATTTATGGATCTTGTGATCTTTCACCAATTTAATTAGGTTATGACATTTTTAAAGTAAATTTTTGGTCAAAGTTAAAGTTGAGGTGTTAGTAGATCAAATTTGTGGCATTTAATTAGTAGAAGGCAAGATCTAATTAGAGAGAGAAAAATGTGTCTCATAATTTTTATAAGTTTTGTTTTGGAGATGACAGTACAAATAGAATATCCTTTTGATATGTTGATATTACAAAATGTTGTACAACAAATTTTGTTTTTGTATTTTTGACATTATTGATAAATTAAATCCTATCAAACTTGACTTATTTATAAGGGGTATCAAGATTCACTATTAATTATCCTATATTTTTTTTAAAGAGTTAGGTCAAGATTATAAGTCTTTCCCATAATCTTGACAAAAGATTTAATGGATTGTTATGTAAATAAGCTAATAGATAAATTCTTTTGTTAGTGACTAAGCTACTTATTGTAAGATCTCAAATGAGCTCAAAAGTCTTCAAGAGACATGTACACCTCATGGAGAGAATATGTTTTCAAACAATACCCTGGTGGTGTTGGTGAAAGCCTCCTATTTATGGAATGAATCTTTCTAGGCTTTTAGCCAATATAGGCAAGTATTTTTGTGAAAGCCTCCTATTTATGTGGGCTAGTTACCCACGTTGATATTTAATCATGCCACATTAAATGGTAGTCGAAATGCATGTGAAGGTGGAGATTTGGGTGGGTAGTCGGTATTAACATTATAACGTTTTAACTTGCCACCCTTGCATCACCGTTGCCACACTTTGGTCTACGAATGTACCATGCGGTGCATACATTAATCAGCACAGTTCGAGTTAAATTCAAACACAATGTGTTTGTTTAATTGCATTGTCGATATACTTATTGACTTCCTCCCTACAATGTGCGATATTCTTTATTATTATATACATGTTGTGTAGATTCTTCCTAAATCGACTCCCTCTAGCATTTATATAACTCTAAGTTTCAATGATTGCAATATGTCATGCAGGTCGAGTTTCCTAAATATCGACTTCTTCAGCATTTATCATAATTCCAAGAAAAGTCCGCCATGTAATAATGTACATACATATATATATATATGAATAAATCAATTCAAGTTTAATTAACAATTCATGACACAATATAATCATATATGTATATGTATGTGTATATCTTCATAATATATACTTACATATATGCATATGTGTATATATATATATATATATATATATATATATATATATATATATATATATATATATATATATATATATATAATCTCAAATGATTATGTATATGTATAAACAAAACTCATGAAGTAAGGTAATTTAATCTCATGATGATTAGATATATATATTATAATTACATACATATTTACATGTATATGATCGAATCATTATTCGAACTCATATATATATATATATATATATATATAAGTAAGAAAATAAATATATAGCTCACTAAATCACACATATCTACACAAAAGAACGTGAAATCATATGGTCATCATTCATTTTTAAATCATTAAAAAAATACATCTCTTCTAACAACAAAGCATAATATTTCACAATCACTCATAAAAATTAAATTTTAATTCTATCACAAACTCCAATTATATATCAAATGCACGCATAAGTATCCTAAAGTGGTGTGTGAGATTCCATCTATTCTAGCGAAGTCCATGAGCTAAGACAACTCTACTTGAACCCTGTTCTCGCCTTCATCTGTGTTCACATGTTCTTGCATTCACTTGCACTCAATTGCTCATTAGCAATGACGATCCCAATTTCATAATAAAAATAATACTGATCATTCATTTGCATGTTAATAATTTCATTGCATTTGAACTCCTATTTCATTATTGTCTTATTTCACTAACAATTCCTTTTCCTTTTCATTTCAATTTCATAAATGAAAAATAAGTATTATTTTCCTAATAAAATAATTATAGATAAATATGGTTCGTAGCATCAGGATAAGTACAAAGCCTAAGCCTATCAAGTACCTTGAAGATAACACAAGATGGGTCACAGAGGTCTTCTAACAACCTCCACCAACTCTTTTCCCATGGAATCATGAGTGGGTCTTAAAGACAACAGCATGACATATTGGTGTCCTGTATGAATAGAGTACAAAATTTCATACAAAAAACTCAATGAAATAGATATGTGCTTAAAAATGTTTTAAATATGATAAAGGTGTAACAAAAGGTAAAACAACTACAAAAGTATAATGAAAAACACAAGAGAAAAGGAGAGTGATCTCACAACAAATCCACAATTGAAGCCTCCAGCAATACTCTTCTTAGAAACCTACACACAAACCAAAGAAGAAAATGTTTCGGTTGTGTTTTAGAGGTCTGCCACAATTAGACCCTTATTTTGGTGTTTCCACCTCCACGAACAACTAAGATAGATTGACAAGTAAAAGAGTAAACAAGATAATAACTAAAAGAGATAATAATAATTCTATGAAGATAAAAATTAGAAGAGAAGAACTCTCATTCCACACCTATAGAAAAGAGCTTATCGAAAGCAGAAGAAAGCATGGAGTCCTCCTAGATAAATCAAATTTTTTGTGTAGGTTAAAGAAGGCTTTATATGGACTCAAATAGGATCCACGGGCTTAGTAGTACATACTAGATAGGTATATGTTGTAGAAATGTTTAAGGAGAAGTTGTACAAATAACCTATATATAAAATTAGACAATGATTAGTTATTTATCATTGTGGTTTATGTTGATGGTATTAATTTTTTGAGGAACTAGAGATGTTATGTGTAAAGAGTTTTGGAATGTTATTCAAAAGGAGTTTGAGAGTTTGACCATGATTTTGAAAGTGGATACAATTTATAATTCCTAAAATTATCTTATGGAACTAGTGAGCAAAGATAATTCTATTGGTGCAAGGAGTTTAAGGGTCTTGGCTCATCTTATACATTATGTGTTTCCTATTTATGTTATTACAATGTACAATATCAAGCAATAGAGTAATATGATTATACATGTTATTAAACTTACAATATTATCCACATATAGATCTAAATTCAGAATATGGCGAGTGGGAGCAGGAGCATTTGAAGGTGTGCGACTAGGGTTTCTATGGGGGAGGCAAACAAATTTGGGGATGGGGATAGCGATGGTGAGGGGGACAACTTCACCTCTCCTCCCTCTTTTTTTTCTCTTCTCCTACTTCAGATCCCTTGTCCTAGGTGTGGTGGTTTCTTTGTCTTGACTCTAGGGTTGGGTCGTGCCCATGTTTCTTCCCTCTCTTTTTTGGTTTGTGGGTTTTGGTTTTTCTCTATCATTGGATCTTCTTCTGTGGATGTGGTTGTTTTCAGAGATGGGGTCATTGGTGGGTGTTGTTTCTTCTTTGTGGGGGTGGATATTGGTTGATGATGCTTCTACTCGGAGAGTGTGGTTGTCGATGGTTTCATGGGTTTGCCGAGTGGGAGATGGGGTGGTGTTGTGGGCTACTCCTTGTTGGCCCTAGGTGAGGTGGCTCGATGGGTGGTTCTAGGTCTTCATCCCAGTTTCTCCCATGTCCTTTTCCCTCATCAGTTGTTGTTCTCAGCGTGGGGATTGTGCTTGACCCTATTGTCCTACTTTGTGGGGAGTCCTCTTGAAGGTTGTGGTTGCCCTATTGTGATTATTTTTCTAAAGAGGATCTCCTTTGTGTTTATGGGTTTCATCTCTCCTTTTCTCTTAGCCTATCTTATTGAGTTGGATCACTCTTCCATTGAGAGGGAAAGTGGTTGGCTGAGTGAAGTTGGATGGAATTCAATGGGGGATTTTGTTGCCCTATCTTTTGAGGCTAGTTGTCTATTTGCTTCTTTCTCCTTGTTGCATGGTTTCTATCAAGTGGAGTGTTGGGTGGAGCTTGTGTGCTTAGAGTTGGAGGGGATTATGCCTCTCATTCAGTTTTAGGTTGTGGGAGCCTATTTAAAACATTGGTGTCCATCTATGCTATGTGACCTTGTTTCTTGGTTGCTAGACTTTGTTTTTTTGTTTGGAGCTAAGCTTCTTCTGTTGTTGTTTTGTATCTTTTCAGCCCCTTTAGAGTTGGGTCCCTATCCTATTGAGGTGTCTCGAAGAGTGTTGCTGAAAGGGTGTTGACTTCCAATTGTTTTGGGCTTTTTGGATTCAACATGCTAGTTTTGGGAGCCACTTCAAAACCCAACTTGAAGGTTTGGGGTTCCTTTCAAAACCCCTTGGTTCCAAATCACCATTCAAGGCTTATCTTTATGGATCTGGTTTTTTTGTTTTGGGATCCTTTGGTTGTGGGAACCTTACAAAACCCACTATCATGGTTGGGGGAGCCTAGAAAAACCCCATGTCTCTTGCTAGGGATAGACTGGATGCTGAAAGTTTTCAAGGGCCTAATTTGGCCAGTTCTTGTTTTTGGTTAGGTCCAGGCTTGGCTTATTGTTGCCTGGAAAAGTTGTTACGAGCTAGGGGAGCTTGGTAAAACCCTTTTTGTTGGTTGAGGGTGCTTGATTTACCCTCGATCTATGTTTTTTTAGGTCTATTATTTGTATCTTTAGATCATTTGTTCGAACAACCTAATTTGTAATGTGGTATCCTCGATGTTTGGCTGGTGTTTGGTGTGTGGTAGCTATTCTGATTTTTTGATTACTCCTTTTGCAGCTTTTGTACTAGGATTTGAAAGTCCAAAAGGTTTCAAGTCCTTTCTAAAACTTGTGGTTTGCTGCCAAGTAGTCCGACCTATTCTTTGTTGGCAACTCTTCAATTGTAAAGGATTTCAGGGCCCCTTCAAAACCTGTTTTACCCTAATCAAAAACTTACAATATTATCCAAATATATGCTTCTCCAACACTCTTATAATGCTTGCTTAGACACCCATTAGGGCTTGAAAGACACTAATTAGACAATAATTCATTTTCTCAAGGATGTCAAATATTATTGTAATGATATTTACAAGGAGTTACAAATGACAAGACTTATAGTCACCATTGTCAAAACATTATTGAGAATCTCTCATTTATGTAGCACTTGATATTTATATTGTAAATAATTAAGGATCTTGTTATGACAAGTGGGTTTCATATGAGTTGGAAATTCCATAGAGGAGTGCTAGAATTGGGAATGTGCATGCCCATTATAGCAATGAGGTAAAAAATTTATGCGAGAATGTATATCAATCTTGAGTGCTTAAGTGTATTATGGGGGCATGAATTGTTGGATTAATTAGGATATATTTATATATTTTTTTATTAATTAGGCACTTTGTTAATTTTTCACTTAAGCTAAACTTAGGGTTTTTTGTTATCTAGAGTTTTATTTTCTAGTGTGAGTTCTAGATGTAGTTGAGCTTAATTCATCTCCCATATTGAATTGTTTTAGTTCTCCTAATTTTAACATTAGGGTTTTGCACCTAGGGTTTCATTCATCCTTTATAAGGATTCATTCATTCATTGTAATTGTATCTCCAATATTGTTTGTGCAATGATACATAATTTTTTGCTTGTCATAAAGCATATCATCTTTTTTTATCTCTTTTGTGTGATAGGTATTTTGCTTGCAGATGATTCTTGGCTCCTGCATTTGATCATCAACTTCTACATTGTATTATTTTCATTGCATCACTCACTTTTGAAGAGGGGATTTTTCCCATGTGATTTTTCTCCTTTTCTTTGTTTAGAGAGACCTCGTTGGTTTGAGTTGCATTGCTTTTCATTGGTTTGTACATGAGTACATAATCAAGCCTAGTTATTGGGACTCGTTCATGCATGCATTCATATTAGCTCTTTAGCTTATCCCTAAGTTAATCTTAAGTTAATCATATATTTCGCTATGAGGCATAGTTTAATTTTTTAGTTTGAGAAAAGTGGAGGAGTCAAAGATTCTTACATGGTCCATAATTCTCAAACTATAATAAAAATTACAAAATCCAAATTCCACATACAATAATTGCATTCATTCTATTAGTGACATGGAGCATTTAGATAAAATAGAACAAATACAAAAGCACACAAAGGCACAATCTAAATATTTTTTTTTTTAAGAACATAGCATACTTATATTTTTTGAATACAAAAATGAACTACGCTAATCAAATTCAAATTGGAATCCTACCAAATGGAAACACTAGAAATCCCACCCAAACAAGGATAGGTTCAAGAACACGAACTAAAAACCTTAATACATCATGTCCATAGGCTTAAATAGAATTAGTTTTCTAGATCGGGAAAATATTTATACAATTAAATAAATTCTTGCGTATGAACCATGGGTTGGTCACATCATGGATATTGTTACAACTGATTCTGCATGGAGAATGTATCATTTTGTTTCCCATGTGCCTATTGCATGAATACCACCTGTAGAGTAAAAAATCCCAAATCCATTTACAATTGTACCTACACTTTTGTAGCCACTTTAGTCTTTGTTCGCCTAGCATCTAAGTAAACTCAGTTCAGCCCTTGCATCACCCTTTTCCCTCTTAGGATGTTTAGGACACCTTTTTAGTGGCTACCTTTTAGTGTTTCTTTTGTGTTAGCCACATGTTTCTCTTGTCACCCATAATTTCTTAATGTGATTTATCTGAACACTAGCACACCACACAAATGTCCACACATTGCAAAAATTTCTCACAACATCTTAATTATCATATCTCAGTTTGGAGTGTTTTGACACCTATATCTTCCCAAGTCAATGGAAAGGGCTTGGAATCTCTTGAAATGACTCACCAAACTCTTCTTTCCCTTCTATTATCTCTTTTAAATCCATCTCTTCACATCATGCAATCTCTATTATATCTCTCTTGGTTCTTTATTGATCTCTAGTGCTCTCTTAGCTCTCACAATTTTTTCTTGCTCCCTCTTATTTGCAAAAACAATCTTTAGCTTGCTACAATAGTCTTTGCATCTCTCTTGGCTTTCTCAAGCCTTCCTAGTAATATCTATCTATTTACCTTGTCTTTGAGCATCTTGGGATTTATCACATCACTTATCTATCAAATCATTTATCTTGCCCATTTACATTTTATCTATCTATCTGTTTGTTGTGGAGATGGAAACCAAAGAAGGAATTTAACTAAAGCAAGTCCCTAAACAGCCCTAAACATTTGTCCTCTTTTATGTGTGTGTAGGTTTCTTGAAGGCATTCAACTACACAGAGGTTTTCTATTTGTTATTCATTTCTTTTATTTAAATCTTTATTCTACTTCTTTGTATCTCTACTGTATAGTATTGCTCGTATATTTTTTATTCTAGGTTTTGTAGGTTTTTGTAGGTTCTCTAAAACATAAAGTTGGGTTTTTGTCTTTTTGAGTGTTTTTTTTTCATCTGTATGAAACTATAACACATCATGCAGACATTTACACCACACAAGCATCCTCAACTAAGATGCTTGCTTTTGGACCAAAAATTCCCCACCATCTTCTCTTTTCATTCCTATAACAATAATCTTCATTTTCTTTGTCTATAATTAGATATATTCACCAGTTTTTATAGTTGGAAATATTTGAATGTATGTTGTGAAACTAGCTCTCAAGAGAACATAATCTCCATTCTGTAAGGTCATATTTACTCCATTACACCACATTAAGTGCCTAAATGATTCTATTATAACTACTCAGGTAGAATAGATTCTTGAAAGTTTATGTAGATATTTTATTGTAATTCGAAACTATTTCTTTAATTTAGCTAAGTGGAACATTCTAATGAATTCTTCACTTCAAAATGACTTGTACAATGTTCTTTTCTTTTATCCACTACATAGATTCTCCATATTATCGGTTTGCCAAAATGTGTTATTCTTCGCTTGCTGTGTATGTTCCTTTAGATAAATCTTGTAACTAAGACATGTGGTGTGTTGGAAGAGATTTTAATAGGCCTTCTTCCATACTCCTACTAGAACTTTGCAGAGATAACATGTGGCACTCTTCACCCATAGATGTGGAAAGGGAAAGCCCCTTCTTGAAAACATGTCAGACCACTACGTGGTTCACAAGTGTACCTTTTCAAGGATGAAGGCTTGTGATGTGTTATTAAAATTCACAATATTGACACGTAGCTCACATTTATATTGGGCTTGTAGCTTGAAAGGTATAAAGTCCACAGGGTTTTCAAGAGGAAGAGTCACTCAAGAAGGATGATGCCAATGCTAAAATGAAATGTTTACACCATTGTTTCTATTAGTGCTTTAATCATTGATTCTTAAAGCTCTTAGATTTATCTGAAAGTTACAAAACAATTGAGGAAATTAAACTTTCCCATGGCTAAGTTTACATCTTTGGAAAAAAAGCTTTGGGTTTTTTTAGTACAACCAATCATGCACCCCTACAACAACTTGAGTATAATAAATCTATCTTCTCTTTTACTTCAAAGGTTAATATCATTCAATCATTTTCCCAAAATATTTTTCACTTTAGCTATGGCTTATTCTTCTAGATCTTCTCAAACTTTTGCAAATCCTCTCACATCAATCTCCTTTTGTGGAAACAAACTTATTTAATTCTTTAATTAGCAAGTGCCAAAGTAAAAAAAAAATCGACCTTAAAGGAAAAATAGAATTTGAATCAACAAAAAAAATACTTAACTACTAATTTTGTTAATCAATTCAATACACATAAATAGTTACAAATAATCTTAACATGATCCTATAAATTTGCTAATTGTTCTTACAACAATTGTAGTTGATTGATAGCAAACTGGTATTGTTTGACAACACATTAAACTTAACTAAGCATATTCGACACCTAACACTATTTGATGATGCATACACAACACTCCATTATAACTTATTTATTTATGTTGGAGATTCCATTCCAACACCCTGTCATAATGCTAAAATATTAGACTAACTGCAACAAAACAAAAGGAAACACATATGCCAAAAAAATTCCTTTGGAAAACAATTCTCAGACTAGTAAGAATTATTCGATATTCTCCACAACTACAAGTATAATCATGCATCTAGCATATAAGTTAGTTACCTACATCATTGGACACAATTTTCACATGAAATGTCTCATCACCCCTCTTAAAGGTAGAATGTTGAACCTCTAAAATTTTGGATCTCCCCTGAACAATTGGACACCAATCCTCACATGTATGTCTCATAACCTCAACCAGGTATAGTTTCTCTGGTCCGCTAGCACCTTGGACTATTGAGCACCTTGGACAATTGAGCATCTGTCTATTCTCTGATGTATTTATGCATATTGTGAGACAACTATCTGCACTATAAATCTACTAAAGAGATTGGCAACAAAGTGATCAAGATTGACAACTAAATATTAAACACCTCAATTTTTATTGACACCTTTTGCAGACATAACTATAAAAAAACATAATTTTATTATAATTCATTGTAATAGTTTATCTCTTTAAATATGATATTCATTTGTCTAAGTCATAATGGATGGTTTGAGTGGTGGGAAACTCATAAAATAGGGGTGATTTGGTTTTAATAAGATAAAGATGTTGTTTAATATAAATCTTGTGATCTTTCACCAATTTAATTAGATTATGATGTTTTTTAAGCAATTTTTTTTGTCATAGTTAAAGTTGAAGTCGAGGTGGTAAGTGTGACATTTAACTAGTAGAAGACTAGATCTCATTAAAGAGAAAAAATGTATTGTAGTTTTAATAAGTTTTTGTTTTGGAGATGATAGATCTTATTGAAAAGAAAAAATGTATTGTAGTTTTTATAAGTTTTTATTTTGGAGATGATAGTACAAATATATATTGTACAACAATTTCATTGTTTTTAACTTTTTGACATTGTTGATAAATTGAATCCTTATCATACTCAACTTATTTGTAAGAGATCTCTGGAAAAATAATACCCAAGTGTTGGTGAAAACCTCTACTTTAAGGAAGTGTTGATGAAATCATCTACTTTAAGGAAGGAATCTTTCTAGGCTTTTAGCCAATGTGAGCAAGTGTCCCAACTTAGGGACTATTCTCAACAGGTGTCATTATTCTTGGAAGCTATGTTCAGATCACAAAGTTTTAATTTCAAATGCTACAAATGATATTATCAGCCCACATGACAAGGTGCCTTGTCACTAAGGAGAAAAGTGATCTTCTAAAAAATGAATACAGGTAATGAGCTTTAACAACATTGATACATAATTTTTCTCTTCTTCTCTCTGTCTCCTTTTATATAACAAGTGTTGCAATGCAGTTGGAGTCCCAGCCTTTTGCATGAACAGGACCTTTGTTCTATGTTTAAAGAATAGTGATTGAAATTGATTTGTCATAGCCAAGAAAAGAAAACCTTGAAAAATTAACAAATCAAATTATAAAGAAAACTTTGAAAAATTAACAAATCAAATTATATGCAAACAGGAAATGCAAGATAGAGGCTAAGAAGCAGGGATGTGCCTCTTAGCAGCCCTCAAAATCTAACAAATATCAATGATAGTTATAGAGTATGCATCCTACCCTGAATTGAGACAAGAAAGTCTGTGTTAGGAACAGATTAGAGCATATTACTTTCTCCGCATCATAAAATAATCAAAAGTTGAGCAATCTAAATTAATAGTGGTGTCACTGCTCCAAAACAAAAAAAATTACTGTGAAGCTGTAGTTGTGCCCTAAGTTATTTGACATTCCCTATACTACTCTCAGCACAATTTCTAGCACAAAATTTGCAAATCCTCTACACGTTTTCATTTCGATTTAAGCTTGAATGGAGAGATCCTCAAATTGCGCTAAGATTGAAACCTTAAATTGCTTTAGAAATCTTACATAATTATGTTAAGAGCAATGGAAACCCTAATACCTCAATCTTTTAATCTTTGTATGTCTGATTAAGAACAAAGCATTCCTCTAGTATATAATAGAGACATTGGTAGATTTCCTGGTTGACTGAGGAGATTGAGATAAATTCTTTGTCTCATTAAATAATAGAAGAGACATCTTCAAAAATGTTGAATGAAAAATTAAAAAAAATACAACTTTGGTTTTACAGCACAAATACCTAGCGCTAGAAAACTAATAAAAAATTTTGGGTTGGAATTTTTAGCAAATATAAACATCAATGCGTTCAATGCTATATTCAGTACCAATTATTAAGAGTTTAAAGCGTAACCATACCTAAACTGTCTGTATCCTACCCTGCAAACAAATAGCAGTGTGACTGCTTCATACAAATACTTAAAACGGAAAAGAAAATGATAACATATAGAATACAATAGGTCTCTTTTTTTGAAAAATTTTGATTTATGAGATCATTTTGAAAAGCAGAGAATTCAATGCTTATGGAAAAGAAAATGATAACATATAGAATACAATAGGTCTCTTTTTGTTTTGAAAATTTTTGATTTATGAGATCGTTTTGAAAAGTAGAGAATTCAATGCTTATAGATTCAATAAATCACTCAATTCGTATTGAAGCGGCACAAAGTAATGCAAAATTGGAAGGTTCTTATAGAAAAGGAAAAGGTTTGGTTTGATTTTCTTGATATATCAACTTTCTTATATTGTTGAATTCTAAAAACCTAATGAAATAAAAACTACATTTGGGGTGACAATATCAAGTCCACCTTTTTACTACTACTTGAGACTTTTTCAACATTTTGATAGCAAGGATAACTTGACGAATTATCCTATTTTACCATCCAAGGTGTGAAAATGCATTCAATGACCATCAACCTCTTGAGTCCTCCAAAAAAGGAAACAGTGCCCTTTCTTTTTTGAGGGAATGAATGAAAATATTGTAAAAAAAAATTGTACACCCAAAGAGAAGAAAAAGCATTGTATAATATTACAATTTGGATGATTAACCCTTTTTTTAATCATCCCTCGAGCATTGAAAAGTTGATTTTTGTTCTTAGAGGAACACTACACAAGCTTGTCACTAGTTGTAGAATACCTTCTAATGAATAGAACCATACATTTTGCCTATTAAAGGTTGTGTTTTCTATGCATATGATGAATGATGGATTATATCTCGTGGTATTTATGTTTTATCTCTTATCTCATTTTTTCCTTTTTACATAGGAACGATTTATTAACAAGTATTTTGGGTTTTTGTTAAAGTTTCGTGTTTAATATTAGTTGTGAATGTTATTTCATTTTTCTTAGATGATAACATATAAATTTGAGAATCATTTTTAAGAATCACTCATGTAAGCATGTTAAAACTTGAATTGCATATAATATATTATAAGCTTTGTTGTTATCCTTTTCTTTTTGTTTTGAGAAGGTTAAGAGTATTTATCTTTTGTTAAAAAATGAGGAGTTCCATATGAATCAAAATATGATACCTAAAAGCTGAGGACAATGATTTTGGTATAATATCTTTGGAACAAGTATGAACAACAACATGAAGGGTCTGGTGATCAATCTAATGGATGTTACAATTACATTCTTTAACTACAATGAAATTGTCACAGGCTCAACTCAATGTATAGGACATGACCTACTTCTACTCATGTTGGGATTTTATACCAAACAACGTATTATACCTCTCTAACATTCTTCTCTTATGTAAATTGTGAGAAACCCATTTACCCTCATTGACATCATACTAAATCTAGGAATTTTAGAGGCCTTCCTAGATGTTGATTATAAAAATCTTAACAACATGAAATTCAAAAATACTTTAAGAATCATTACAAACTATGAAAACATTATGGATGTTAGAGATTGGGGAGTTTTCAATGGTGTTTTTTTATTTGTTATGTGTGATGTGTTCTCCCTTCCCACAAATCAAGACATGATTGTATCTATATATGACAAAATTTTGATTTTTGTTCTTTTTCTTTGAGGTGTTTGGTTTTTTTTTTTAATTTTATTAAAAATTTCTATACTTGCCTCTAAGTTGGAAAGTAGTTAAGTTGATGTGAAACAAGCCATTTTGCATATTCATAATATACAAAGTGATAATTTGTTTCTACCTAGTTGAAATGGTCATCAAAAAATCAATATTGATGGGGTTATTGTAGATAAAGATAAACTAATGAATGTAATACATTATACACCTAGGGCATTTCTATGTCTAGAAGAACATAATTCATTGTAATACATTTATGCATCTTGTATGAAAGCATTGTGTAATTTTGCAAATATATCTATACACAAAGTCTTAGTTCATGTGAATATAATTCTATGAATTGTAGAATTTGAGGTCAAGTGCTTGTAATTCAATTTGCATCTCTATAAATACAATGCTTGAGTGATTTTATTACATGTAAAACATTATACAACTAGGACATCTCTCTACTTGTAGTCCAACATAATTCATTGTAATAGAGTTTTGCATCTTGTACATAAGTGTTGTGTAATTTTACAAATATATTTACATGCAAAGCCCTAGTTCATGCAAATTTAATTGTATGGATTGTAGAATTTGATGTCAAGTGATCATGATTCATAAATAAAATGCTTGAGTATTTTTGTTACCTTTTTTAATCTTGAGGGATTATACCATTATGATTACTAATTTTCAACTGTAATCAAATATTTACTATATATACATATGATGGAGTGATTACATGGCTTTCAAAAAAAATATTTCTTAAATATTGAACAATGTTGTAGATGGGGATTCCATAGTTGATTTCCAAATAGCATGATGTCAATTAGCATAATAATAAATTTATTTTGCTTTGTATCATTCTAATACATTATTCAATTAAGGTTAGGGTTAGGGTTCTAGGATAGAGCTTGGTCTCGAAGTTAATGTTATAAGCCTAGAGTTATGGTTAAGGTAGGGTTTAATTAGGGTTAGGATTATGGTTATGCTAGGGTTAGGGTTAGTGTTCGATTAGGGTCAGAGTTAGTGTTAATATTTAAATAGGGTTAGGGTCCTGTAATAAAGCATAATGTTAAGGTTCTATGATAAATTTTGGGGTTGGTTTTCAAGTTTATTTTTGGTTAGGGTTAAAGTTAGGGTTCAATTAAGCTTTAATTAGGTTTACGGTTCAATTAGGGTTAGGGCTCTAATAAAGACCTTAGGATTAGTGTTAGGGTTTGGATTACTATTAGGATTAGGTCATGGGTAGGGTTAAGCTTAGAGTAAGGTTTTAGTTAGGGTTAGGGTTCAAGTTAGAGTTCAATCAGAGTTAGGGTTTAACTAGTATTAGGATTAAGGTCAGGGTTGGGACTATGGTTATGGTTAAATTAATGTTACCATTAAATTAGGGTTAGGATGTTATATTAGTATTAGGGTTAGTGTTAAATTAGTATTAAGGTTTTGGATTAAGGCAAAAATAGGTTTTGAAGAGGCCCTGAAACCCTTTACAAAATGATTCTAAGAGGTATAGAATCAGAAAGAAACATCCAAAACAAAAAAGGATGCAAGGACAGACATAAAAAGAAGTAGCCAAAGAGACAACAAAAGCCCAACCGGGCACAAAAAGGTAGTAGAAAGACCAAACCTAGACATAGAAAGAACCAACAATAGAAAACAATCCAATTACATTAGAATTCTGAGGGTCTCAGTGACCTTAGCCTCAAGGGAATTCATGGTATCAGCAGTAGCCTTCATATCTTTATGATCCAATTTCTAAAAGGCTGCCTTTTTCTTCATGTTCCCTCGGGTCCTTTTGCAGGGTCCTTCACCACTTTGAGTCACCTCAACTCATCACCAATAACAACAATAGCCTTATCCAATTGTTCTAGACTATTAACCATGGTATTCATAACCATTGCAGATTATTTAACAATTTTATGACTACTAACCATAATGGTGTTGAGGGTGTTCTGGTTCTTGTTGTAGCCTTCCTCAACACAGGTGATGCGTTCCTCTAGCCTTTTCTTTAGCTGATCAACCTCTTCCCCTATTTTCTTGATACATTCCATGACCTACTTCTTCTCAGCCTCGGTCCAATTCCCTTCATTATTCGGATTACCAAGAGAAGAACCAACAAGGAGAGAGCCCATTTTTCTTTCCAGGGCTCTTTGGTTAATCCAGATCTCTGTAAGTTCATGAAATAG
The DNA here is from genome assembly GCF_030272615.1 of Cryptomeria japonica. Lineage (NCBI taxonomy): Eukaryota > Viridiplantae > Streptophyta > Pinopsida > Cupressales > Cupressaceae > Cryptomeria > Cryptomeria japonica. The sequence goes on from NC_081412.1 coordinate 38,033,005, forward strand.
CCACTTGAACAAACTAAAGGTGTCAATTGCATGATCACAAGCCATCCCCAACACATTTTCATAATCCTCCCTTTTATCATTTAGCTCATCACTTTTGGGATGAATGTTTGCAATACCAGCCACACCCACATTACCAGTCTCTTTATCAGACAAAGGAGAGGTCATGACATTAGGGTTATCAAGGTTCTTAACATCATCTACCTTCTCACTAGAAGAGGGGAAGCCATTCTGAGCCAAAGTAGAGGAGGAGGACATAACAATGATCTTATGACCTTTGGAACCCTTCCTCATCTTGGGTTTAGAGCTCGAAGGAATTTCCATTTTATCTTTTTTTGAAGGAGGGGGAGTCTCATCAGATCCAGACCCAGAGGCATCATTATCAGACTCTCGCGCACTAGTCTCATCATTCTCAGAAGAAATATGGATAAAATCATTAGGGGGAGGAAGAGCATGGAAATGGGAATCAATAAGGACCAACAGGCCTTCATGCACGATGGGAAACTTAGCAGGGTTCTTACGGTGGTCACTAAAATTAGCCCTAAGAGCAGACATGAGGTAGAAAGGGAAAGACATTTTCACACCATAGGAAAACTGATTCAGAATAACAAAGTGGTGGCCATACACCCTAGTATACTGACCATCCAAAGTAAGGTAAGTCTTAATTATCTTGAGAAGCTTCTTCAAGAAAGACTTAATGACTGCAATATCATAGTAGTTGGTCATCTTCATAACAATTTTAGCCTGCTCCTCCTCCTCCTTGGGGAAATTCTACACAAATTTCTTCGTGTACACCCTATCTCTATAATACTTCATGCCATCCATAGATAACCCAGTCACCTATGCAATAAGGGATTCATCAACCAAGACCCTCTGACCATGAAGAACAATCATTCCATCCTTCCAAATTTTAGCAAAATATCTCGTAACATCTTGATTTCACCCTTGAAGCCTCTCAATGTATGTAGTGAACCCACCTTTCTTCAAAATGTGCCATAACTTCTTTTCATTCTTGAGCTGCACACAACTAGGTGACTCAATTCTTTTACTTGCACCACCCATTTTATCAAGCTCTCTATAAATATACTCTTTGTGACGAATTTCTAGAGTTAAAGCAAACCTCCAGAAAATGTATAAAATCGCCCACAATGCATACAAAATAAATTTGCATCGATTCTTATGTCCTCTCTGGCCACCTATCTTAGAACAGAAGGTATTACAAGTTCTAGAAACACTCAAAGTCATTATAGCACTAGTAATCATTAAATTTACTCACCTGACTTCGATCGTGGAGTAGATTCATCACAAATTCTGAGTCCAACCTATCACCATGGGTCCAACAAAGTTGGGCTTTACACGTCACTCCCCTATTGGCAAGGAAGTCAGCAATCACATTTGCTTATCTGTAAACATGGACAAACATGCATTTTTTAAAGGTTTTAATAATATCTTTAGCTTTTCTCTTCCAAATATCAACATTCGAAGCCAGAGTTGAATTTCCCTTTAGGTAGTTGATAATGTTCTTTGAGTCCCCCTCGACCCAAACAAGCTTACAGTTGTTCTGTTTTGCAATGACATGAACCATATTTATTAATAATTATGTTATTAGGAAAATAATGTATACTTTTTATTTATGAGATAAAATTGTAATGGAAATTAATTTTTTCCATGGTGATAATGCAATCAGAATTCAAATGAAATTAAATGATCTACATTACTTTACTTATGTAAATGCAATTTAATAACTAGTGTTATTTTTACTATAAATTGGGATCGTCAACGTTGATGAGCTATTGAGTGCAAGTGGATGTAGGGATAGGTGAACGCAAATGAAGGTGAGAACATGGTTTAGGTAGAGTTGTTTTCACTCTTGGACTTTGCTAGAATAGATGGGAATCTTACACACCACTGTAATATATGTGTGCATTGGTTGCATGATTTTGAGTTACGATTGAAATTTCGTGAGTGATGGCAAAATATTATGTTTTATTTGTCTATGAGAGTATAATTTGTTAATGATTTGAAAATAGATAGTGACCCTATGATTACACATTCCTTGTGCAGGTGTATGTGATTTGGTGAAACTATATTTAATGTTTGGTTTTTATAGAAAAGGAAAAGGTTTGGTTTGATTTTCTTGATATATCAACTTTCTTATATTGTTGCATTCTAAAAACCTAATGAAATAAAAACTACATTTGGGGTGACAATATCAAGTCCACCTTTTTACTACTACTTGAGACTTTTTCAACATTTTGATAGCAAGGATAACTTGATGAATTACCCTATTTTACCATCCAAGGTGTGAAAATGCATTCAATGACCATCAACCTCTTGAGTCCTCCAAAAAAGGAAACAATGCCCTTTCTTTTTTGAGGGAATGAATGAAAATATTGTAAAAAAAAATTGTACACCCAAAGAGAAGAGAAAGCGTTGATGATTAACCCTTTTTTTATCATCCCTCGAGCATTGAAAAGTTGATTTTTGTTGTTAGAGGAACACTACACAAGCTTGTCACTAGTTGTAGAATACCTTCTAATGAATAGAACCATACATTTTGCCTATTAAAGGTTGTGTTTTCTATGCATATGATGAATGATGAATTATATCTCATGGTATTTATGTTTTATCTCTTATCTCATTCTTTCCTTTTTACATAGGAACGATTTATTAACAAGTATTTTGGGTTTTTGTTAAAGTTTCATGTTTAGTATTAGTTGTGAATGTTATTTCATTTTTCTTATATGATAACATATAAATTTGAGAATCATTTTTTAGAATCACTCATGTAAGCATGTTAAAACTTGAATTGCATATAATCAATCAATTCTTTTGATTATATTGTGTATGTAAAATAGAAGTATAGGTTGCCAAAATTTGGTGTATCATCTCATAGATTTAGGCTTCCTTTTCAAGTCATTCTTATCCTTTTCTCATCAAAACAGTAGTTTAGAGTTAAGATTACGTGAGCTCCAAGGGAAGCAACCCTTGTCGAGAGATTCACTCTAACCTACGAGTAACCCACAAGACCTAGAGTGATTTCATGTTTCACTAGATGGTTAATAGAGAATTTATTCAAGGTGCAATTCATGTAATAGCAGGTGTAGGTGTAGTAAGTAATACATTTGTCTTTAATTAGTTTGGTTGAAAAATTTACCAAGTTGTACTACAAAAATTAATTTTGTTTTAGGGAAAAAAGGTAGAAGCCTCTTCTTCATTGATCTTAATATATTATAAGCTTTGTTGTTATCCTTTTCTTTTTGTTTTGAGAAGGTTAAGAGTATTTATCTTTTGTTAAAAAATGAGGAGTTCCATATGAATCAAAATATGATACCTAAAAGCTGAGGACAATGATTTTGGTATAATATCTTTGGAACAAGTATGAACAACAACATGAAGGGTCTGGTGATCAATCTAATGGATGTTACAATTACATTCTTTAACTACAATGAAATTGTCACAAGCTCAACTCAATGTATAGGACATGACCTACTTCTACTCATGTTGGGATTTTATACCAAACAACATATTATACCTCTCTAACATTCTTCTCTTATGTAAATTTTGAGAAACCCATTTACCCTCATTGACATTATACTAAATCTAGGAATTTTAGAGGCCTTCCTAGATGTTGATTATAAAAATCTTAACAACATGAAAATCAAAAATACTTTAAGAATCATTACAAACTATGAAAACATTATGGATGTTAGAGATTGGGGAGTTTTCAATTGTGTTTTTTTATTTGTTATGTGTGATGTGTTCTCCCTTCCGACAAATCAAGACATGATTGTATCTATATATGACAAAATTTTGATTTTTGTTCTTTTTCTTTGAGGTGTTTGGTTTTTTTTTTTTAATTTTATTAATAATATCTATACTTGCCTCTAAGTTGGAAAGTAGTTAAGTTGATGTGAAACAAGCCATTTTGCATATTCATAATATTTAAAGTGATAATTTATTTCTACCTAGTTGAAATGGTCATCAAAAAATCAATATTGATGGGGTTATTGTAGATAAAGATAAACTAATGAATGTAATACATTATACACCTAGGGCATTTCTATGTCTGGAAGAACATAATTCATTGTAATACATTTATGCATCTTGTATGAAAGCATTGTGTAATTTTGCAAATATATCTATACACAAAGTCTTAGTTCATGTGAATATAACTCTATGAATTGTAGAATTTGAGGTCAAGTGCTTGTAATTCAATTTGCATCTCTATAAATACAATGCTTGAGTGATTTTATTACATGTAATACATTATACAACTAGGACATCTCTCTACTTGTAGTCCAACATAATTCATTGTAATAGAGTTTTGCATCTTGTACATAAGTGTTGTGTAATTTTACAAATATATTTACATGCAAAGCCCTAGTTCATGCAAATTTAATTGTATGGATTGTAGAATTTGATGTCAAGTGATCATGATTCATAAATAAAATGCTTGAGTATTTTTGTTACCTTTTTTTTATCTTGACGGATTATACCATTATGATTACTAATTTTCAATTGTAATCAAATATTTACTATATATACATATGATGGAGTGATTACATGGCTTTCAAAAAAAATATTTCTTAAATATTGAACAATGTTGTAGATGGGGATTCCATAGTTGATTTCCAAATAGCATGATGTCAATTAGCATAATAATAAATTTATTTTGCTTTGTATCATTCTAATACATGATTCAATTAGGGTTAGGGTTAGGGTTCTAGGATAGAGCTTGGTCTCGAAGTTAATGTTATAAGCCTAGAGTTATGGTTAAGGTAGGGTTTAATTAGGGTTAGGATTATGGTTAGGCTAGGGTTAGGGTTAGTGTTCGATTATGGTCAGAGTTAGTGTTAATATTCAAATAGGGTTAGGGTCCTATAATAAAGCATAACGTTAAGGTTCTACAATAAATTTTGGGGTTGGGTTTCAGGTTTATTTTTGGTTAGGGTTAAAGTTAGGGTTCAATTAAGCTTTAATTAGGTTTATGGTTCAATTAGGGTTAGGGCTCTAATAAAGACCTTAGGATTAGTGTTAGGGTTTGGATTACTATTAGGATTGGGTCAAGGGTAGGGTTAAGCTTAGAGTAAGGTTTTAGTTAGGGTTAGGGTTCAAGTTAGAGTTCAATCAGAGTCAGGGTTTAACTAGTATTAGGATTAAGGTTAGGGTTGGGACTATGGTTAGGGTTCAATTAATGTTACCATTAAATTAGGGTTACGATGTTATATTAGTATTAGGGTTAGTGTTAAATTAGTATTAAGGTTTTGGATTAAGGCAAAAACAGGTTTTGAAGGGGCGCCGAAACCCTTTACAAAATGATTCTAAGAGGTATAGAATCAGAAAGAAATATCCAAAACAAAAAAGGATGCAAGGATAGGCATAAAAAGCAGTAGCCAAAGAGACAACAAAAGCCCAACCAAGCACAAAAAGGTAGCAGAAAGACCAAACCTAGGCATAGAAAGCACCAACAATAGAAAACAATCCAATTACATTTGAATTCTGAGGGTCTCAATGACCTCAGCCTCAAGGTAATTCATGGTATTAGCAGTAGCCTTCATATCTTTATGATCCAATTTCTAAAAGGCTGGCTTTTTCTTCATGTTCCCTCGATTCCTTTTGCAGGGTCCTTCACCACTTTGAGTTGCCTCAACTCATCACCAATAACAACAATAGCCTTATCCGATTGTTCCAAACTATTAACCATGGTATTCATAACCATTGCAGATTATTTAACAATTTTATGACTACTAACCATAATGGTCTTGAGGGTGTTCTAGTTCTTGTTGTAGCCTTCCTCAACACAGGTGATGCATTCCTCTAGCATTTTCTTTAGCTGATCAACCTCTTCCCCTATTTTCTTGATATAATCCATGACCTACTTCTTCTCAACCTCGGTCCAATTCCCTTCATTATTCGGATTACCAAGAGAAGAACCAACAAGGAGAGAACCCATTTTTCTTTCCAGGGCTCTTTGGTTAATCCAGATCTCTTTAAGTTCATGAAATAGCCACTTGAACAAACTGAAGGTGTCAATTGCATGATCACAAGCCATCCCCAACACATTTTCATAATCCTCCCTTTTATCATTTAGCTCATCACTTTTGGGATGAAAGTCTACAATACCAGCCACACCCACATTACCAGTCTCTTTATCAGACAAAGGAGAGGTCATGATATTAGGGTTATCAAGGTTCTTAACATCATCTACCTTCTCACTAGAAGAGGGGAAGCCATTCTGAGCCAAAGTAGAGGAGGAGGACATAACAATGTTCTTATGACCTTTGGAACCCTTCCTCATCTTGGGTTTAGAGCTCGAAGGAATTTCCATTTTAGCTTTTTTCGGAGGAGGGGTAGTCTCATCAAATCCAAACCCAGAGGCATCATTATCAGACTCTCTCGCACTAGTCTCATCATTCTCAAAAGAAATATGGATAAAATCATCAAGGGGAGGAAGAGCATGGAAATGGGAATCAATAAGGACCAATAGGCCTTCATGCACGATGGGAAACTTAGCAGGGTTCTTACAGTGGTCACTAAAATTAGCCCTAAGAGCAGACATGAGGTAGAAAGGGAAAGACATTTTCACACCATAGGAAAACTGATTCAGAATAACAAAGTGATGGCCATACACCCTAGTATACCGACCATCCAAAGTAAGGTAAGTCATAATTATCTTGAGAAGCTTCTTCCAGAAAGACTTAATGACCGCAATATCATAGTAGTTGGTCATCTTCTTAACAATTTTAGCCCACTCCTCCTCCTCCTTGGGGAAATTCTACACAAATTTCTTTGTGTACACCCTATCTCTATAATACTTCATGCCATCCATAGATAACCCAGTCACCTATGCAATAAGGGCTTCATCAACCAGGACCCTCTGACCATGAAGAACGATCGTTCCATCCTTCCAAATTTTAGCAAAATATCTTGTAACATCTTGATTTCACCCTTGAAGCCTCTTAATGTATGTAGTGAACCCACCTTTCTTCAGAATGTGCCATAACTTCTTTTCATTCTTGAGCTGCACACAACTAGGTGACTCAATTCTTTTACTTGCACCACCCATTTTATCGAGCTCTCTATAAATATACTCTTTGTGATGAATTTCTAGAGATAAAGTAAACCTCCAGAAAATATATAAAATTGCCCACAAAGAATACAAAAAAAATTTGCATCGATTCTTATGTCCTCTCTAGCCACCTGTCTCAGAACGGAAGGTATTACTAGTTCTAGAAACACTCAAAGTCATTATAGCACTAGTAATCATTAAATTTACTTACCTGACTTCGATCGTGGAGTAGATTCATCACAAATTCTGAGTCCAACCTGTCACCATGGGTCCAACAAAGTTGGGCTTTACACGTCACTCCCCTATTGGCAAGGAAGTTAGCAATCACATTGGCTTGCCTGTAAACATGGACAAACATGCATTTATCAAAGGTTTTAAAAATATCTTTATCTTTTCTCTTCCAAATATCAACATTCGAAGCCAGAGCTGAATTTCCCTTTAGGTAGTTGATAATGTTCTTTGAGTCCCCCTCGAACCAAACAAGCTTACAGTTGTTCTATTTTGCAATGTCACGAACCATATTTATTAATAATTATGTTATTAGGAAAATAATGTATACTTTTTATTTATGCGATAAAATTGTAATGGAAATTAATTTTTTCCATGATGATAATGCAATTAAATGATTTACATTACTTTACTTATGTAAATGCAATTTAATGACTAGTGTTATTTTTACTATAAATTGGGATCGTCAACGTTGATGAGCTATTGAGTGCAAGTGAATGTAGGGACAGGTGAACGCAAATAAAGGTGAGAACATGGTTCAGGTAGAGTTGTTTTTTCTCTTGGACTTTGCTAGAATAGATGGGAATCTTACACACCACTGTAATATATGTGTGCATTGGTTGCATGATTTTGAGTTACGATTGAAATTTTGTGAGTGATGGCAAAATATTATGTTTTATTTGTCTATGAGAGTATAATTTGTTAATGATTTGAAAATAGATAGTGACCCTATGATTACACATTCCTTGTGTAGGTGTATGTGATTTGGTGAAACTATATTTAATTTTTGGTTTTTAAGTTATAGTTATATATATATATATAATTATACGTATTATATATGTATATGAGTTTGAATAATTGTGACTCGATCATATACATATACATACGTAGGTAATTATGATATATATTGTAGCGTCGTAAATTGTACACACTTGCTAGGGTGGTACAATTTCACACCTAGTTTAGCACCTGCCTTGGCGCATTTTGCATTTTGCATTGCATTTCCCCTTTAGCACTTAATTAATTAAATTAATTAGGTCTAAGGTCCTATTTTATCATCTCCCATATCATAAAGTTGGGCCCTTTCATTAAAGTGTGCCCTTTTCATTTTATTCCTCCTATACATCATTTAATCAAAAACCCTGATTAGGTCCTATTTTGAACTTGGGGGCTTGATTTCGGGGGTCAAAACATCTCGAAATCACCTGTAACTTTGGGATTCTCTCTAAAATCATCATATCTGACGGCCCTGAAAATTTGGTGAAAAGTTGTCGGGACCATGGCGCCCGTGCAACATGGTCCCGGACATTTTTCCCGAAATTTTGGGAGCACGATCCAATCATAAAATAAAGCTTAACCCCAAGAAATTGGCAGGATATTCAATCTCTAGGTCGGCCAAAAGTTGAAATTAAGACCTAGGGTTTCATACATAAGAGCTCTCTTTCTTCATTTGAAAGGATCCGATTTTTGGCTTTCAAGGACCTTCTATGCAGCGAAAGAGCAGATCTTTGAAGACTTCAACAACATTCAACATTCCTCTATCAAGCACTTATCAAATTCATTCATCCACTTAGGGCTTGGAAGACATTGAAGAACAATAGGAAATTACCGACTGAAGATTGGCTTGTACTCCTCCCTTGAGGGTTGGGTATGATTTCATGTTGTTTTCATGTCTTTGCATAAGCTTCAATATATCCTTTATTCATGCTTTAGATCACTTTGCATCTTGATTTAGAGCATTTACACTATCATTTACAAGCAATTAGGGTTTACTTTCTAGGTTGCTCTAGTTTGTTTTCTTGCATTTAAGGACCTTGCACACACACTAGGTCTGCACACACAATACATTTTACAATACAACTTGGCTATTCGTGGAGGTGGAAATCACCGAAGCAGGGGTTTGACTAAGGCAAAACCCTATATAGCCGCCCAAACACCTTTTCAGATATAAGTGCAGGTTTCGGGACTCGGACGACGCCGCAGGTTGCAGATCCGGGAGAAGCAGACTGAGACCGACCTTCCCACCAAATTTCAGAGAAAAAGACTAGGACAGGGGCGTGGGGTGCCCTGGTCTTGCCAGGACAGGGGCGCTGGGCGCCCTGGTCCCTTTTGGGCACCCTGGTCCCTACTGGGCACCCTGGTCCCTGGGACAGGGGCGCTGGGCGCCCTTGTCCGACAGCATTTTCAGCATTTTTGACAGCTTTTTCCAAAGTGCAAAAATAGCAGTTTCCGGAGCAGTTTTAGGGGCAGAATCAGGACAGTGGCGCCCGTGCCCCTGTCCCGAACATTTTCAATCAGATTTTAACTCCGGGTACGCACCTGCATTCTTATTTCATCCTTGTATTTACAGCTTTCCATTGTTTAAGTTCAATTCTGCAATCTTGTTATTAGTTCATACTTGCACTTTGGGGTTAGGGATTGAACTTGCATCATTTGATCTTCCAATTTCAACAAAGGAATAGAAATCCTAATAGATATCCCGTGGCTCTCTCTTTCACAAAAAGAAGTAGCCAATTGTGCGATATCTCTAGGCTCTTTCGTATTCCGTAATGTGTGTCAAAAGGTAGGATTAGGGCATGTTAACCTAGTCTCGCTTTTTCCCCTACACATTTTGGTGAACCCGACGTGAACCTATCATTGCTTCCTCTTGCATTGCATTTGTCAGATCTAGATCTAGATTTAGTGTGTTTTCATTTCATTTTCATTAAAAAGAAAAAAAAAAAGTGTGTTTCTTTGCATTGTGTGTTTAAATTTTATGCAATTTGAAAATGTTAGATTTTTATTTGCAAGATGATCATATTTGTGATGATTATGAGTTAGATGAAGCTTTAGATGAATTTTTGAAACCTAAATATACCAAACCTTCATTTTACCAAAAACTCATAAACCTTGTTACTATGCCATTTAGATGTGATGAGAAAGATAAGTCAAATGGTTCCTCTCAAGGGTACATTCCTATCAACTCTTCCACTGAATCTAGTAACATGGTTGTGTTCAATAATCCCCTCTATGAGGAAATATCTCCTTTTGAATCAGAAGATAAACCTTTTAATAGATATGATCATGCTTTGTGGGATGATGCCCTTGATGCCTTTGTGTCTCCTAAAAAATGCTCCCTTCATGAGGATCCTTGTGTGCAAGAAGATGACATTATCCCTACATTTCCTAGTGATGGCCTTTCCTTTTCCAGCAAAATTCCCACTAGAGATGATGAATTAATGATAAATGCTTACCCTTCTCCTAAAGTTTGTCTTACCCATAAGCATCCCTTAGAGAAAGAAGATGAAATAATAAGCAATTTCCTTAATTCTCTCTCCCCTAAAGATCATATTGAACATATTTTGAGGAAAGAGGATGAGTTTAACACATTTATTGATGCTTTCCCTCCTAAGGATGAAGAATTAATAAACAATGTTATCTCCTCTCCCGAAATTGACAATACTTTAAACATTCCTTTCAACAACCTCACTATTTGGGATGAACCATTAGAAGAAGGTATAGATTATTCTCTACCCCTAGCCAAAGGGGAAGAAATCAAGATTGGAAATTCCCTTGATAGTTTCTCCCCTTCCTTGAATCTCATTTATTCTCCCTCTAAAAATAAAGCATCTCCCTCTCCTCAACTTGGTTCTACTCATAAGGAAACCCTAGTTCAAAGCAAGATGGTTAACATTTCTTTCAAAGATCTCCCTCTCAAAAGTGAGACTTTAGAGATTAGTTTTGATCCTTCTCCTAGAGAGTTTATTCCCCACATAGATCCTTTGATGATAGAGGATGATATGACCTTTCCTCTTCCTACTAGAACATCAATGCTTACCCCTTGTCTCTCTCCTAAAATTGATTTAATCCGTGATAAGATTTTAGTGCAAGAGAAGACTATCAATAATTCTTCAAACACTTTTGTTCATTCCTCTAAGCCATCCTCAATCAATTTGATACATGTGAATGAGACACCTAACAAACCTCTCTTCACTGTCCAAGGTGCTTGTCCTTCTCAAAATTCTCAACCTTTAAATAAGCCTATCTTAGTGGTTCAAGGTGGTTATGCTAATGATTCTTTTTGCACTCCTAAGAAACCTGTTATTACTGTGCAAGGAGGTTATTCCTCTAAGAGCCCTTATGAGTATGCTAAGCAATTGACTAGAGAGAGTTATCATGCGGTTGCCCATACTTATAATACTAGAAACAATAGGCAACCTAATCCTCCTCCAGTTATCCCAACTTCACTTCCTCCTTCCCAACCTATTCTTCCCCAAGCTCCACGTATTTCACAAGTTCTTGGTAAGGAATGTGATCTCATAGAACAACTTAAAGCTACCCCTGCTAAGATATCCCTTTGGGATTTGATCCAAACTTCTTCTGCTCATCATGGAATGTTACAAGATGCCTTGAAAGATTTGAATGTTCCTCCACCTAATACATCTAGTAATATAGTGTCTTTGGTTAACTCTGTGATGAATCCTAAAGCTCAAATTGTGTTTACCCAAGATGAGTTGCCTACTAGTGAAATTCAACAACAATATGATCCCTTGATGATTGTGGTTATCATAAATGACACTGCTATAAGACGAACACTAGTAGATAATGGCTCTGGCCTTAATGTGTGTAGCATTAATTTATTGCATAAGATGAATGTGGATACATCCCTTATTGAGCCTGACTCTCATCCCATTCGAGGCTTTGATAATGTGGCTAAGTCTTCATTAGGTATTATCACCTTACCCGTCATAGTGGGACCTGTTACTTTGCCTACTCCTATCCATGTTATGTCGGGAAATCTATCATACAACTTGTTATTAGGGAGACCTTGGATTCACAGTATGCAAGCTGTCCCCTCTACATTGCATAGACAAGTTAAATTCATTTATAACAATAAGACATATACCTTGATAGGCGATACTAATCTTCAGGGTTGTTTGCAAACATCTACTTCCAAAGGGAGTTCTTCTAAGCCTTCCTCTTCTAGTAATGACTCTTTGAACAAGATACCTATGGATAAATCATCACCCTCTAATAATCAAAATTCTTTGGATGAGCCTAAAGCTCCTGAAGAAGATCCTTCTAGACTTGAGTCTACACATGAAAAGGCTTTTGATCCTGAGAAGGTTCTCGCGGAAGACGATTGGGGATCTCTTGATTTTAATCCCACCTTTGTAGGTGAATATAGGGTTCCTCCTAGAGATCTTAAAGGTAAAAAGAAGGAAGAAACTAGAGATCAATCAGTCTTACCTGAATCTATGAGCAATAATTTTGTGGCCGCTTCTCAAACTTCTTCTCCTCACACCTCTAATTATGAAGAGTTTGATTCTTTGTCTTATGAAAAACCACCTTCTCTTCCTGAAATGGCTGATCGTTATGGTCGTGGTTTTCGCATTTTTGCTAAGCATGGGTATCATGGAAATGGTTGTGGCGCTCATGAACAAGGGATAAAAGTTCCTCTAGAGACTAATTTTCACAATTATGCCTTTGGACTTGGCTATAATCCCTGCAAACGCACTAAAGCATCTAAAAGACCATCTCTCAATGTGAATGCTATATTTAGTAGTGATGATGATCTCACTTCAACTAAATCATCTTCTACTTCTATCAACTCTCATTCCCCTCATAAGGAAATCTTGGCAATGAACAAATCTCTTTATGACTCCCCTCAAATTTCTAAATCCACTTATGAATCTTTATCTCCTATTCATCATAAAGTCCTTTCCTCTAGGGATAAGGCTCTAATAAATTACACTCATCCCTCTTCTAAGATTTCATGTGACTTTTCTTCTTCAATTTTTATCATTTTATACATGTTTTTGATTTCACTTATAGTTGAGCATTTAGCATGTCATATTCAAATACCTCATTCAATCTATCATGTCTTTAAATAACATTAGTGGCTATTATGTTGCTCATCATTATGTGACATTGGTAGCTCATTTATTGGGGGCTCATTGTCATTCATGATGGTACAATGTCAAGTGCAATCATTTTTTTTTTTTTTTTTTTGAAGCAACATAATAGCCTAATTTTCTTGTTCCTATGGGGACAAGAGTGATTTCATATATCTCTTCTTTTGCTTATGTCCAAATCTCTCCCTAGAAGATTGTGTAAGTCCTTCTCATTGAGGCAATGATCTTTCCTTATTTTTATCTAAGGATCCACTTTTTTTCCTATTTCGTGGATGGTGTGAACTTTATTACTTGATGTTATTCCTTGTAGGCATTTGTTGTTTGTTCAAGGATTCTCTCTTACAAGAGGTGTAAGTCCTTGACTACAACCTCTTTTGCACTTGGTAAAATACATCTCTAATGAATTCACTCTCCTAGTTGCGTTAAAAGGAGCGTCATCCTTCATTAAGAATCACTTTCACCTCGCAAAAGAAGGAAGTATTGCATTCTTATTCTCTTCTTTGTCTTATTCTAGAAGATGTTATATTTGTCTAACTCATGGATCACCAATGTGTGTATTCATGCCTTTTTTTCCTTTCTTTTTCTTCTCTTTGCATTTTGTTTCCATGTACATCCTTCATCTTGTGTTAGAGAACTCTCAAATCCTCACACTCTTTGTTGTGTTGAAATTGAGATTTAGTCCTCTTTCTTACCAAATGATTCTCCATTAGTTTTTGATCTCATATCAAATCTTCTTGTGAGCATTTGTCATCAATATTCTTTAACAATTCGAAGTGGTAAACATGATACCCTATTTCAACTCACTAAAATTAGCAAGCCGAAACAGGGGGGGGCATATAGCTACCCTCGAATTTTCATCACCTTCCTTAGTAAGCATTAGGTGATTTTGTGATCTAACGTGTGTTTTGTAGGGTGTGGTTCCTAACTGTGTACTACAGATACCGCTGGGGGCTTCGTTCGACAGACTTATGGATATATCCTTTTTCAAATAATGTTTACTTTTCTGTACTTTAGCTTACATATGCACGTAGTGTTCATATGACCGCTAAAGTGGGGGCTAAATGTAGCGTCGTAAATTGTACACACTTGCTAGGGTGGTACAATTTCACACCTAGTTTAGCACCTGCCTTGGCGCATTTTGCATTTTGCATTGCATTTCCCCTTTAGCACTTAATTAATTAAATTAATTAGGTCTAAGGTCCTATTTTATCATCTCCCATATCATAAAGTTGGGCCCTTTCATTAAAGTGTGCCCTTTTCATTTTATTCCTCCTATACATCATTTAATCAAAAACCCTGATTAGGTCCTATTTTGAACTTGGGGGCTTGATTTCGGGGGTCAAAACATCTCGAAATCACCTGTAACTTTGGGATTCTCTCTAAAATCATCATATCTGACGGCCCTGAAAATTTGGTGAAAAGTTGTCGGGACCATGGCGCCCGTGCAACATGGTCCCGGACATTTTTCCCGAAATTTTGGGAGCACGATCCAATCATAAAATAAAGCTTAACCCCAAGAAATTGGCGGGATATTCAATCTCTAGGTCGGCCAAAAGTTGAAATTAAGACCTAGGGTTTCATACATAAGAGCTCTCTTTCTTCATTTGAAAGGATCCGATTTTTGGCTTTCAAGGACCTTCTATGCAGCGAAAGAGCAGATCTTTGAAGACTTCAACAACATTCAACATTCCTCTATCAAGCACTTATCAAATTCATTCATCCACTTAGGGCTTGGAAGACATTGAAGAACAATAGGAAATTACCGACTGAAGATTGGCTTGTACTCCTCCCTTGAGGGTTGGGTATGATTTCATGTTGTTTTCATGTCTTTGCATAAGCTTCAATATATCCTTTATTCATGCTTTAGATCACTTTGCATCTTGATTTAGAGCATTTACACTATCATTTACAAGCAATTAGGGTTTACTTTCTAGGTTGCTCTAGTTTGTTTTCTTGCATTTAAGGACCTTGCACACACACTAGGTCTACACACACAATACATTTTACAATACAACTTGGCTATTCGTGGAGGTGGAAATCACCGAAGTGGGGGTTTGACTAAGGCAAAACCCTATATAGCTGCCCAAACACCTTTTTAGATATAAGTGCAGGTTTCGGGACTCGGACAACGCCGCAGGTTGCAGATCCGGGAGAAGCAGACTGAGACCGACCTTCCCACCAAATTTCAGAGAAAAAGACCAGGACAGGGGCGTGGGGCGCCCTGGTCCTGCCAGGACAGGGGCGCTGGGCACCTTGGTCCCTTTTGGGTGCCCTGGTCCCTACTGGGCGCCCTGGTCCCTGGGACAGGGGCGCTGGGCGCCCTGGTCCGACAACATTTTCAGCATTTTTGACAGCTTTTTCCAAAGTGCAAAAACAGCAGTTTTCGGAGCAGTTTTAGGGGCAGAATCAGGACAGTGGCGCCCGCGCCCCTTTCCCGAACATTTTCAGTCATATTTTAACTCCGGGTACGCACCTGCATTCTTATTTCATCCTTGTATTTATAGCTTTCCATTGTTTAAGTTCAATTCTGCAATCTTGTTATTAGTTCATACTTGCACTTTGGGGTTAGGGATTGAACTTGCATCATTTGATCTTCCAATTTCAACAAAGGAATAGAAATCCTAATAGATATCCCGTGGCTCTCTCTTTCACAAAAAGAAGTAGCCAATTGTGCGATATCTCTAGGCTCTTTCGTATTCCGTAATGTGTGTCAAAAGGTAGGATTAGGGCATGTTAACCTAGTCTCGCTTTTTCCCCTACACACACACACACACACACACACACACACACACACACACACACACACATATATATATATATATATAATTATATTGGATACTCTTAACGTGATTACTTTCTTATTGAAATTATGTATATGTATACATATGCATAATCATTTAATATTATGTATATATATATATAAGGTGGCATATCTTTTTGAATAGACATGAGTTACACAACTATCATTGCGTGTTAAGTGGTAGTCGATACTAATCAACTTGGAAAAGAGACTTATAAACCATTTGCAAAGGTTAAGCAAAATTAACATTGACCTTGCCATGAAACAAGCACTTAAGTGTTTGTATTGAACTCAACCACGAACTACATATGTGGTGTACCATTGGACCAAGCCCACGTAACCTTATTTGTAGTAGAAGGAAGCTGATAGTGGAGACTCTATTAATGGAGACTGGTAGTAAACAAAAATTGAGAGTAAATACCACTAAGAATTGGTGGTCACAGTAGTGAGAGTAGTAGTAAATGCGACTCCTAGGAAACTACGAGTCAAGGAGAAGTTGATATTAATGTCGACTCTTGCAGCAAACAATGGGGATTCGATATGGTTACATACTTTAGCAAGTGGAGTTTATTTTAACTTAAAACACTCTGCATATAATACACTATTGTGTGTGAGGAGGTATGTGGAGAATTTAGAGAGAAAATAAGTCTTTTGGCCAAGTTTGTTGTTAGACGTGGCAAGAGAAACTTGAACAATATTGTGACTTGCCCAAAAAGATAGGAGACTAAATATCTGAAGTTTAGTATAAAATGAAAACTTAGCTCACAACAGATGGGAGAGGGAAATGAATACCAGAGATCAGAGAATTCATACACAAGCAATGACATTCTTGTGAACTTGGAAGAGAATAAATTTTCAGAGCATTCAAAAAGAGAAGGAATGCAGTAAGAATACTTTCATAGGTGGATTCACATCTCATATTTCAAATCTGAAGCTTGAATTCACAGGTAGCCTCTTAAACAAGTAGTAGTTTCTATATATTGAGAAGAAAATAATGGTATTATTTTGAAATCTGCTTGTTTAGATCAATATAAAAGAAAGTAACCTGACTTAGATTTAGTTCCATGCATTAGAAGTCATAATGATTCTTTTTGAAATGACATATCATAATATTTAACACTCGTTGAAGAAAAATTTTGAAATTAGATATCCAAGTACGAAAATCATTGAAAACATAGATTAAGATCCAAATATATATGTTATTTAAAAGAATGTGTACTCATTTTCTAATCAATTATATGTAAAGATACATACATGCGTTACACATTCTTACAAGTTAATACTTGTTTTTTATTTACTTTTCAAAATAGAAGTGAAAGATTGTCTCTTTTAAGATATATATATTCGTTTATCCATGAAAGATTGTTTTTCTATCAGATATAATTGATTGTAACAAAAAAATGATGTTTTCTATTTCTATTCAATGAAATATTGTCTTCTATATATATATATATATATATATATATATATGAACAAAGCTATATAGGCTTGTGTTGTGGAAAGTTACCTTCTAGGATGGGTGTCGAATGTGGGTTATAGAAAGAGAGTTTTCATTTTCTAAACTAAATTTTACTGTTATGCATGGCATTATACTCGGTCGAGTAATCGAATAACCATTGAAATAGATGGATTCATTTATTTATCCACTCTACCATATCCTTGATTGAACTTTCTTGTTTCTTTATTGAATTAGAAAATTGAAAATGCATGTATCATTTTAGGCATGCACCAGATTCCATCTTGTCTATTGAATTCTTTTTGCTAAGCAATTCGTGTAGGGTCAGGTATTCTTGATTGACCAAGAATTACAGAGAAGTGTAAACTTCAAGGTTGGGCAAAAAAAGCACCTGAATCTTGTTCTCCTCTTCATTATAAGGATTACATTGAAGATAGCTTAGATTGCAAATCAAAGGACACATCTCTTTCTTTCCTTTATGTTGTGTTATTTAAACCTAAGGCATTAGAAGAGCCTAAGTATTGTATGAAGATGAGATTAAGACACTTTTACAATTTTCCTATTTTATGAAAAATTCTTTATCCATTTATAGAAATCTCATGTTTATTATGATATCATTGGAATCATCTACAAGAGCTTAGGATGGAAAAGTGTTTGAAAAAGACTTATTAGAAGAATTATGAGTTTATTTAAGAATAAAGAGTATTATGTTTCATAATTGAATATAAAATAAATTACTTCTTTACATAAAAGTTTTAAACTGTAATAAGCTCCTATGGCTTCAAAAACATTATTATTCTATTTACCCAGAGGGAGAGCAATAGCATAAATGAAGTTGTCGTAGTGATCCTGTATCACCCCACCACAACTAGCTTGACCAGGGTTCCCTCTAGTCGTGCCATCGAAATTGATTTTAACCCATCCTTAGGGTGGGAAGTTCTAACTTATGTTGTTCCTAGGGTTGACCTTAGCTGTAACCATATGATGACCAAATCCCAGTCCTTGACAACATTGGCTTCATACTCCTTAAGGATACCACTGTGAGAGAGGACATTGGGGAAAACAACCAAGAGGTTATCAAAGATGGCTCTAGAAATTTTCTTGAAGACAATATTAGAAGGGAGATGGATATCCTTGAAGATACAATTATTACATTCTTTCCATAAACCCCACGCCATGTGAGGAAACACAAAAAATGAGAGCTTTTTTATGAAGCAATTTCTTGAGGGTGGGTTCCATTGGTGGACAAACTCCTTAACAACTCCCGATAAAGTCCAGCAAAGATCCCACTTTTGAAGCACCAAACTCCAAATCTCAGAGGTGTAAGAGCAACGTAAAAATAGATGGTCCACAGATTTAGCCTCCTACAAGCACAAGTAGCATCTATTTGGGATAAAAAAGCCCTTCTTAACAAGATTGCCAGTAGTTAAGATTTTATTAAGAAAGAGGATCCAAAAAAACATATTGACCTTATGAGAAAGGTCCTTAATCCAAACTTTAGAACACCAGGACACATGGGGTTCATTATAGACATCCGTAGAAGCTACTGAAAACTTCTCTTTGGGATTGAATTTCCAAATTAGTTCATCTTTCGCACTTTCCTCCAAACCAAAAGAATTTAGGGAAATTTGCAACTAGGTGAAAGAAGGATTAATAACAAGAATATTAACCCACTTACCCTCCTTCCAAATAGTCAGCCATCATAGTGCCAAGAGAAGCCACACAAAGATCCCTTAAAGATCCCAAGGTAGGATCAAAAGCAAGTGAGTGATTCCTGATCCAACAATCATCCCAAAACCAGACTTTTCTTTCATTCCCCAACTTCCAATAGGCTCCCCAACTAGCCACATCCCTAGCCTTTAGGATATTGTTCCAAAGATGAGATCCAGCGGGGATATGAGAAGAACTCAAAAAATCCTGCAAAGAATGAACATTAGAAAGATATTTATTATGCCACAAGGTGTTACATTCTCTTCTACAGTCATAAGACCTCCAGACCTATTTAGCCAGAAGAGCATTATTGAAGGTTTTGATGCTTCTAATTCCCAATCCACTAAATCTCCTTGGCTTGTAGACATTCTCCCAAGAAACTAGAAGGATTATTCTCTTTTCCTTAGCCCCTGACCAAAGGAATCTTTTTTAAATTTTGTCAATAATTTCAACAAATTTAGAGTGAATTTTAAACAAACTGAGAGCATACACTGGGAGGTTCTGAAGAGTATCTTTCAATAGTTGAACTTTACCAGCCTGACTCAAAAGGGTGTCTTTCCACCCAACTAACTTCCTATTAAATCAATCAATTAAAGATTTCCAGAAGGACTCAGAAGGTTTAGATCCCAGAGGGAGACCTAGGTAAGTAGAGGGGAGCTTACCAATAAGGCAACCGAGATTGTTAGCAATCTTCATATGGCATTGCTCAGGGGTGTTGATAAAATAGATAAAAAATTTAGTACTATTAGCCATCTGTCCAAAGGCTTTTTCATAGATGTTGAGAATCTATTTGATGACTCTCACTTCTCCAAAAAAAGAGCTACCCATTAAAATGGTGTCATCAACAAATTGTTGATGAGAGCAAATCAAATTGGCTGAGGATGACTAAATTAGTATTAGGGTTATCACTCAATTATTTTGTGATTTTTAGTTAGGATTAGGATGCAATGAATGATAGGTTTAGGGTTTGAATAAGGTTAGGTTAGGGTTGGAGTTCAATAGGGTTAGGGGTAAGGTCTCGGGACAAAGCTTGGGGTCAAGGTTAAGGATAGGGTAGGGATTGATATTGGGGCTGTAATGCCCACCAAAATACCCTCGAGAAAATAACTAAACTAACAAATGGAGATAAAAAAAATTTTTAAAGTACATCTACTAATGCAACATAGTAAACTATCATTACTTCAAATCATAGATTAACATATCACGAATGCATAAAACATCATGAAGATAACCATAACCTCATGCAACACAAGCGGAAATGGCATTATAACAATCACCATCTCAATGTGCACCTATAACCAATCATTAATTCATCTATACATTCATTCCCCAGGGTACTTTAACGTCATTACTTACTAACAATAACACATCACACGTCAATATCATAAAACCATTAACATTTGTTATAGAAAATACATTACCATCTCTCCTATCATGAGAATCATGGACTCACAATCACTTATCCTATCATGTTCCCATTAACTCTCTAAGTTCATTTTAAAACACCAATTCCAAATGTTCCTAATTTCTCATTTCTTCACTAAACATTTAACTCAATATGAATCCAAATAACACTATCAACATATAAGCAAATCTAATTATTTTCCTTTTCTAATTTCACCATACGTCCTATCAAGGTAACATATAAACTATTGGAATCAATGATTACTAAGAGAGGGAGATGAATCAGTGTTCTACAATTATTAACTTAATTAAACTGATTCTTAATCCACTTGATACAAATGACTAAAAGTAAAGTGCAGGAACTCAATACAAACAAGCACAAAACCATAATACAAAAATTTTTACATGGAAACAGGAAAGGGAAAAACCATAGTGGAATTAAGACCCACAATATTAGAATATTATGATTAGGAGTATAATAATATTACAAAGGGGAATGCACATGCATTCAGGCACACTGTCTAGAGCTCACTACTCAGTTACAAGAGAGGGCTACAACCCCTGGAGGACCCACTATCATACAAATTCTTACAGTGATAACTTAAATGTCTAAACTGATGAATAGCATCTATAAATGATAAAATGTAGTTCTAGTTAGGTACAAAGTGTCATACTACCATTGTTCTGGCACACTGCTCTGTTCCGTTGTTATGTCATATACAAAAGCATAAATCCAAAGATAGCGCATGTGAAATTGCGCATTGATTCTCACACACTCTTCACACATCAACATCCATACACAAAATGATCATATAGATCAATCTTATATATTCACATCACTTGATTAGGTCACCAATATGTTGGCTCCAAAAAAAATGTTTGTAAAACATGAAACATGTACAAAGAAGTCAGCTCAATCTGATTACAAATGCATATGCAGACAAAACAAAATTGATTGTATGCTTCACATATGTTGATACGACAACCTCAAACTCAAAACCAATCACTGAAATCATCCCAAAGATTCTGCATAACATGCTACACCACTAATTACCAATGTAACTAGGAAATCAAGCATAAGAATCAAAGCCCAAATTATGTAACCACGAAACATAACAAGCTATGAAAACTTATCCTAATACATTCAATGAAAGAATGAAAGGAAAACACTAAAATAAATACACAAACCATCACAAGGTTTTTCCTTCATTGACCTCCATTGGTTTTCCTTCTCCTCCAAATAGCTTATTTTGTGTATCTCACACCTATGAGTGCAATAAGCAAGAAAGCAAGATTGCAAGATGATTTTGACATCACAAGGATACTAGAAAATGACGTTCATTCTAATGAGAAATGAATTCAATTTATAGAAAAATTGGAAAGAGGAAAAAAATAGAATGAAATTGATATTAGAGGCAACTTGAAAATCAGATTGAAAAAGAAATGCTATGACACACTTTCCCATGCAAGATGAGAAGACTAGCTGTCAAGTCTAGTGTTATGACAAGTTGCAATATCAAGACTCATGACGAATGAGGAAACATGCTTCCAAACTATGACAAATGAAGCACAAAAATAGGGGCAACTAAAAGAGGGATAATTAGTTGGAAATTAATTTAGAAAAATAGGAAATCAGGTGGAAAATAGGAATTAGGAAATTAGGAAAAATTAGAAATGATGAATTAGGAAATTAGGAAATTAGGTAGAAATGATGAATTAGGAAATAAGTAAATTAGAAATGATGAAAATAGGAAAGATTAGGTGAAATTAATTAATAAATATTCATTAATTAATTAATTCACAAAGAGGATTTAATTAGCCAATTAAATGAAATATTAATTATGACAAGGGGACCTAGGATAAAATAAATAAATTTATTTAACCTAGAGGAAAAATGACAAATAGGATTAAATGATTAAATCATAGGACCCTAGGAGATGAATTAGAAATGCAAGGATGACAATTAGGTCATGGCAAAAGACATGGCAAAAGATAATTGATATAGGGTCGATTTGATCATGATTTAATGATGAAAATTGGATAATTGATAAAGTGTCAATGTTGATTGATAAAGATCAATGATAAATTGATCAAGATGACAAAGATGAAATTGATAGAAACTAATTGATGAGGACCAATGACTAATCGATCCAAATTTATGAGAAATGATGTTTGATTGAGATCAATGACAAATCGATCAAAGATTGATAAAAGGTCAACTTTATGAAGGTTGAATGACCAAAGACCAATGACAAATCGGTCACAAATTGATAAGAGATTGATAAATTGATGATTGATCAAGACAAAACCCTACTTCAACATTGAGAAGGGTTGATGATGTCCAATTGACATGATAATATTGATAATGATCAAAGATCGCAATTGATAATGATAATGTTGACAAGACCTAATTGAGAATGTAACAAATGCAAGAAATGTAGAAGAATGACAAAATGTTGAAAAATAATAAAGATCAAGTGTGCAACATAGAAGAAATGTTAATAAGATGTGAAAACCCTAAAATAAGGTCACGTGGACATGTTAAAGTATGACACCGCAAGTGTTGACCATTTTTAGATGCCTACAACCAAAATAACCTTGTTATTCCTGAAATGTCGAACACCAAATCTCCAATCTTGCACGAGAATCTATACCAGAGGCTAGGATTATGAATTAAGTTATTCCAATCACCTAATCAAATATCTCTTTCACCACAAAGAAAGATATACAACCAAAATTGAGTTCTACTCAATGTACCCTTACTCTAAGTTCCACCTTCCAGACTTAAGTAAAGTAGATATCAAACTTCCGATATAACAATTTTGCATATTCCAGATATGGCTTCTAATTTGACTTTCCATCAATAAAAATCCCAAAATACTCCTCAAGCACTTATCTCTACCAGTATAGTGTCTCTTGCCAACAATCTCTCCCTTTGGCATCGATGGCAACAAAGTGAAAAATGACATTGTTAAACCAAAAATGTCATACACTACAAAATTTCAAAACTGCAAAAATGTAATAGGCTCAATAGGCTCCCCTTGAGAATATACAAAATTTTTCATTTCTCTCTCCCCCTTTGACATCAATGGAAAAGGTAGGTATCCTCTCAAAATCTATGTACAAGGGTATACACAACAACTTACAAAATTTTGAAGATGTCTGCAAAAATAGTCTTCAAGGACTGCAAGTGATCATCCCAACCTTTCTTCAAGTTCTCCAAATATTGATGAGAGAACTAAATAGGTATGCATGCATTTCCACTCCTCTAAGGTCAGAAGGAATTCTCTTGTTCAATGCATTTATGGCATCCCACTGACTGCGAAGAAGAGTATCCAACCGGAGAGTGATTAGGTTCCTCAGCTCTCCCACTCTACCAACTAGTTTATCTTTCTCTTGAGTCAAGCTCTTGATTTTATCTAGTAGATCCATCACCTGAGATTCATAATTACTAGCAAAAATGTCCTGGGGAGCATAGGATTGAGATATACTGGCTAGATGTCCTTCACATTCCTTGATCTTCTTATCAAGCTCTATAGTGAACTTTGAAAATAGAAGACATTAATTGTAGATTTTTCTTCCTTCATCCAATGCCTCTTGAATTCTCCTCATACCAATAGTCAGACTAGCCCTATCACCTTCAACCATTCTCAAAACTATCCTTAACCTCGTGGCATTGAATTGGCTAAGAACTTTGCCTTCAGTATTTTTTTCTAAAGAGACAAAATGAGAGTCCACTAACTTGAGCATACTTCTCAGCTTGTCGAAGGGCGATTCGATTGTGTCTTTCTTGAATGATGGTAGAATTTTCTCAAGAACACTTGTGGCTAAGGATATAAGCTCTTTGTCCTCAGAGTGGAACTTCAACAAGTCTTCACTGGCTTTAGCTTAGGCAAGTGCCACAAGTTTGAGTACTTGGATAGGAGATAAATAATTGAGATTGATAGGTCCTTGGATGAGATCTATGTCATTGATTATGTGCAGTCACTGGTTAGAAGGGACCTCAAAGAGATCAATATAGACTGGATAGAAAGAGTAAACACAACAAAAACAAGAGGATATGATGGAGGCAAAGGAAAATTGAATATATTAGATAATGAAAAACTAAATACAGATAATTGGTAACATCCGAGTTACAAGATTTGGCTCACTAGCCTACTACAAACATGCTTAATTTCAGAGTAGGTCACTCCCAGACCTCCAATCCTAAGATTTATCTCCTATATTCTATCTCCTTCCTGGGATATGAATTATAATGCTCAATTACAATGATTTATACAATCCAAGGGGATCCAGTCGGCCCAAAAGGGATCAAATATCAAAGAACAAGATCAAATGTGTAAAACCAAAAGGTTAGCCTTCGCCAAAGATATTCCTCCAAAAAATCAAAAGGATGAAGTGAGGATCAAAGGAAGGTCAGCCACATGCTAAGGAACATCAGGATCAATGAACAGGGCTCTACAAGCTACGAAAAGGATCTGATAGGTTCACCAATGCAATAGGTCCAAGCACTTCCAGTGTCAGAAAACTGTCTCAGAATCCAAAATCGATAACTTGTCAGAAAATGATCCAAATGCTCTATCATTTAGGAATAAAGAAGATGATCATGTTCTAAAGAAAAATCCAACTCCACAAGATCTAGTGAGCCAATGCAAGAAAATACAAAATGAAATGTTGAATCTACAAAATAGAAACTAACAAAAAAGAAATATTTTTGTTTGATGCGAGGTTGCCAAATCGAGGATGCCCATGCATCAATTATCTACTTGCCCTTATTAGATTCCATAATGTTTCTTTCCACCTGAGTTTGTTCAATCTTGTCTTCATCCTTCTCCTTCTCTCCCTTCTCTATATCCTCTACCTTCTCATTGCCAACCTCCCAAGGCTTTCTTCTTTGGCTCAATAGTTATCACCAGAGGATTTTGAGCTGCTTCACTGGAGTTTACAACCTACTGACTATCATCAATATCATCTACAACAATAACTTGTTTAGTTGTTTGTTCATTCAATTTTGCAATTTCTATCTCATTTCCTATGGGTGGCATCCCAAGGACTTTCAAAATAGACTTTTGAACACTTTCCTGAGATTTCTCAAGAACCACCTCATACTTATACTTTAGAAGTATTTCCCTCAAAATTTCTTGTGTCTCCTTATTTACTTCCTCATTCTTGCCAGCCATTATCTTATTTACTCTGGTTTTGCTTCTAAATTAATCTTTATTTTCTTTAAGGATTTTGTCAACTCTTGTCTTGGAAATTACCGAACAGGGTTTCACTAGCTCATATTCCCTTATTCTCTCTTCTTCTATTCTAGCAATTTATTTTCTCATATCCAAAATATCATACAAACTTTTAGGAACTTTAGAAGCAATTTCTATATTAGCCCTGCTACACTTATTCAAATATACAATTGTAGCTTCTTCTAGAGATCTCTTCCCTTTCTCATCCAATCGGTCATAAAATTGAGAAAGCAATTTGAGATTACCTTGTTGTTTTATTTCTTCCTTCACTTGCTTAAGGGTTAGACCAGATTGTTCAGCTTCAACTCTTGGCTTCTTACTCAAATGACCTTCTCTGAATGATTGCATCTTGACAAACCTAGCAGTAGTAGCATTTTTCTTGACTTCTCTCACTGCTTCATTTGATTCAATCTCCTCTTCCACAATGGCTGCCACGTAGACTCTTCATGGTTTCCCTTTCTTCCTCTTCTCATCTCCATCAGATGATTTGGATTGAGGCTTTTGTGGAGGGACAAACTTTTGAGCACCGGAGGAAGGTGCTAACCTTGTTTGCCTTGGCTTAGGAGGAGTATCCAGTTTGGTCTTCTTGGGTTTGGCCATATCTTCTTTGTTCAAGATGTTTTGTTCTCTGGCTCTTTAGATTACCCCCTTTGTAATTCCCATCTCCTATGCTAGCTACTCCACTTCCTTCCTTATTCTTCTTTGATTTTAGGTTTGGTGAATTGGGTGTGTAGGTTAAAGCTTTTCTCCTTACATGTCACAAATTTTTCCTCTGATTTGTCCACTACTTTTCTCAAAAGGTGTTGAGCATACACATCAAGAGTATTACCATCAACCTCATACCCCATGGGCATGATCCATATTGTCCTAGGTTTAACAACCTCCATTAAGCATTGGTCAATGTCCACCATGAATCATATGGAGTCTTCATACCTCTCCACAATTTTCTTAGGGATCCTTTCCTTGCTCTGCATCATTCCTTGAAAGGATTTGAAGTAACCCCATAGGATATCTTTATGTACTTGTGCATCTCCTAAACCTTGTAAAGCTTCCTTAATTTGCACCGCCACTGGTTTGTCATATGCCCATTGAACTTTTCCTACACCGGGGACCTCTTTCATGAAATAAAAAAAATAAAAAGATAATTAGAGTACCAAATTTAAATACATGATTTTTGTCTTGCTTTATCTTCTTCAAATTTCTCATGAGCTCATTCTGAAGCACCCCACACAAATCATACAACTTTTCTTCTTTGAGGATTTGATAGGCAATGTAAATGGTTGTACTGGATACTGAGTTGACTCTAGTGGATTGGTAGACCTTGCAGTCCATCACCATTGATGCAAACTTGACATCATATTCAACAATGTCACTGATTGCCATCGATCTTCTATCATGTTGGGAACCAGTTACCTCTTTCTTCACATTCCTTAAGGCAGGAACTTCACCACTTGCATTCAAGCATGTTATAGCTTTCATTACTTGCTTTGTGATATTGTGTGGCTTGTCAAGCCATATGAATTCATCATGAATCCTGTTTAAAATGTATCTAACCCATTCGGGTTTGTCAAAAACTAAAAAGTTCACCAATTGAGTAAAACCATTGTTTTGGAGATATTTGAATTTGGTTTTTAGGTTTCCCATGCCATCCTTCATGTGCTTTGTATAAAGTGTCAACATTTCAGCATTTTTGAGCTCCTCAATGTTACAATGGATGTAAGCCCTAATGTCTTCAACATGAAAAACACCATATGGAATGGATGAAAATGCTCCATTCAGATCATCTTCCATCGATTTATATTGGTCTTTCTTAAACATAGGCCTTACCCTATTAGTTACTTAAAGAACCAATGAAGTCACCACACCAGATGATGCCATTGTCTAATTCTAGGTTATAAATAGAAAGTTTCTGAAAATACCTTTGTGTCTCCAACCAGGTGCAAGAAATATTTGTCAAATCTCTTCAAGCCTTGGGTTTTCTGCATAATCTCCTTTGCTAAACTCTTCTACTCTTTCACTTTGAACATAATGTGAGAAAGAAGAGTTAAATTGCCCTCTTATCCACTACATATGTAACTTTTAGATGTAATAAATACTTAACCCTAACTTTTCTAGATGCTCTATATCTCATGAATATTATATCAAAGTGTCAAATAGGCATGAAATATTCCACGAATATTTCAAGATCAACTGCACAACCATTCACAATCATCTGCAACATTTTGCAGCTAGTTACTAATCATAGATAGGAGATTTTTAAGATCTGCATGAAAATATTTCCCCTAAGGCTAAGTGTCTTAGTTACCGGATGAGGTTCCAACACCAGAATCAGGTGTGGACCCATTCACTACATTTGAATCATCCTTTTTGATCCATATCTTCTTGGGTTACTCTCTGATCTCTTCAACCTTCGCTTTTCCCTTATCGTCTGACTTGATCTTGTCTCCTGGAGCATTCTTGTTCATATTCTTGCTTTTGCAAAATTTTGCAATGTGATCGGGTTTGTTGCAAGAATAATAGACAATGTTGTTTCTTTAATTAGGCCTAGAGTTACCTTGATTTCCTCTTGACCTACATTGATTAGCAATGTGTCCAAATATTCCACAAGCATAGCATCTCATATTTCTCCTATTTTTCATACTTCTGTATTCATTGGACTTATGAACATACTTATTGAAATTGGAACATTGTTTGGTAAAAGTAGGATCATTATTGATAATCCTATTTCTGCATTGACTTGCCATATGACCAGATTTATTACAAACAAATCATTTACCATTGAATATATAAGCATTAGGTTTTCTTACCGAAGATATTTTTTTCTTCTGATGATGAGGTTTAGCATTGCTTTGACTAGATCCAGAGCTTTCTCCTTTCTCATATCCAAGTCCTCGCTTGTCATCTCCACTTTTCTAACTTTGTATCATCTCATCAAGTATGGCTGAACTGTTCCAGGGTTTCTCCTTATATTCATTTGCAACATCAAGATCAGCTCTTAGTATGTGAACCTTCTTTCCAAGATCTTCCTCGTGATCTCTAGCATCTTGAAGTTCATCTCTCAACTATCCAATCTCATTTTCAAGTCTGCAACATTCATCTGATTTGTCTTTCAAAGATAGAGCAAGTTTTTCTTCATTTTTCTTCCTTTCTTTAATCTCCTTTGTCAATCTCATCATAATGCCTTCCATTTCATTCTTCTAGACTATATTAGTTCTAGTCAGTCTATCATATTATTTAGTCTTCTGCTTCAAGGTTTCTTCACCGATGCTTTGACTTTATTTCTCCTTTAGCTTATCAACAAGCTCATTTCTCTTATCCCTTGACTTGTTCAACTGGTCTTTCAATGTCTCAATGTATTCTTCAGCATCTTTAAGATTTTCTTTCACTTGTTAGTTCTCATCATGTGTATTCTCAAGATCTTTAAGAGCAATCACTAACTGCTATCTTAGACTACCAGATTCTATTTATTCACCTTTCCTAATCAACCTTAAGTTGTTAGGCTTCTCCGAGGAACTAAGCTTTGACACCAATTATTGGAATCAATGAACACTGAAAGGTGGGTGAATCAGTTTTCTGCAATTATTAACTTTCTTAAATTGAGTCTTAATCCACTTGATGCAAATGAATAAAAGTGAAGTGCAGAAACTCAATACAAATAAGCACAAAACCATAACATCAATTTTTTTATGTGGAAACCTAGAAAGGGAAAAACCATGGTGGTATGGAGACCCACAATATTAAAATACTATGATCATGAGGACAATAATATTACCAAGCACACTTCCTAGAGCTCATTACTTATTTACAAGAGAGGGATACAAGCCCTGAAGGACCCACTATTATACAAATGTTTACAATGATAACTTGAATTTTTGAACTAATGAATAGCATTTACAAATGCCAAAATGCAATTTCGGTTAAGCACAAAGTGACATGCTACCACTGTTCTGCAACACTGCTCTATCATACATCGAAGCACAAATCCAAAGATAGCACATGTGAAACTATGTACTGATGCTCATACACTCTTCATACATCAACATTCATACACAATATGATCATATAGATTGGTCTTATATATCTACATCACTTGATTAGGTCACCAATATGTTGACACCAGAAAAAAAATGTTTGCAAAACATGAAACGTGTACAAAGAAGTCATCTCAATCCTATTACAAATGCATATAAAAAACCAAATAAATTGATTATATGCTTCACATATGTTATCTCGACAACCTCAAACTCAAAACCAATCATCAAAATCATCCTAAAGATTTTGCATAACATGCTACACCCCTAATTACCAAAATAACCCTATTCTTCCTTAAATGTCAAATACCAAATCTCCAATATTGCACAAGAATCTATACCGGAGGCTAGGATTGAAAATTAAGTTGTTCCAATCATCCAATAAACTATCTCTTCCACCACAAAGAAATATATGCAACCAAAATTGAGTTCTACTCAATGTACCCTTACTCTGAGTTCCACCTTCCAAACTTAAGCAATGTACGTATCAAACTTCTGGTAGAACAATTCTACATATTCTAAATTGGCTTTTGATCTAAGTTGCATCTATGACAACCCCAAAATACTCCTGAAGCAATTATCTCTACTAGTACAGTGTCTCTTACCAACATACACAACCATATACAAGTCTTTACAACAATTCCTAGTTACTCTCCGAATGAATATACTTATAACAAAATGATCTAATAGCACCATTTCTATCTTATTCCATATAGATATCTATCTCTTTTCCACCTAATAAACATTCTTACAACATATATCATTTAATGGATATAAAATCCTATTCCATTACAAGATCTCATTCTTATACATAAGAAACATTACAACATGAGCCATAAGATAATACATCATATAATTTCATTGCAAGATCATAGTCATAGATTACAAGATACAAGTACATAGTCTCTTTTACATCTACAATTCCATCATGAATACATTACACAATATTTATACATAGAAATCAGCTACAAGTCCTTTCTCATAATGATGAATCATAGAATCCATATCCGTGCATGCTAGCAACCAATGAAGAACATCCCAATGGAAGAAACATCAAACCACTCGACCATGTGGAACCAAATAGGAACCACCCCCCATGATAGGAGATGATATGGGGTTCCAAATCACACTCAAGACCTTAGATGACACCTAACAACCAAGGGACTCAACATGACAACAACCATAACAATGAACCACATCACATCACAAGGCTAATCATAAATAAATAAACTTCCAGAGGCATAATCAACAAATCAAAGCATAAGGATCATGGTCACATGTAGGAGTGGAGTGTCATCACATCAACATGCTATCCTCACGAAGAAGGGAACAATGCCAAACCTTGATAGATACGTCACTACATGTTATCCTCACAAATAAGGTCAATCCATACCCATGGTAGTCATGCATGCTACCCTCATAAAGAAGAGTAGATCCATACTCCTGATATACATACATGCTACCCTCACATAGAAGGGTAATACCAATCCCTTGATAGAATGTGGAGCCATCTCAACCTATGTGAGAACAAGTGAGCTTAGCTTTCCATCTCAATAGCCTCAAACCAATTATTATCTTATTAAGTGAATCCCAACCTAGTTAATTAATTATTAATGTTATCACTTATTTATACCAAGAAAACTTTCAATGTGCCCTAGCGGTCTAGACTCTAAGCATCCAACAAGGAACCACTTAGTAGCCTATCTCACTTGACCCCGGTCATCACATGAAATCCCACTCCATCTAACCATATGCCAAGACCTTAGGGTAGAACATACATCAAAATAACATCATAGCCACATCATGAAGGCTCACAACGAACATAAAAAAAGTCACATCATCATTCAGAACATAAAGATCATTATGAACACATATGACCACATACAAGGCAAGAAATTTCACCAAAGAAATGAAATCAAAGAACCAAGGAATAAACATGGTTCAAAAGGATAATCCATAAAAATATCATTCCTCAACGGTGAGGCAAATCCATCCCACTAGAGTTTACATATTCATTCCTCAACAACGGGGATTCCTTCCTCTCACTAGAGCATACAAAGCAAATAACCTCAATGGTAAGATGAAAACCACTTATTGAAGCATAAAATCATCATGCAGATATCATATGAAATCAAAGACAACTCTAAGAAACTCAATACAATCCAAAAATGCCTCTGGAAAATGCACAAAAACCAAAAACCCATACACAATGAGCAAAACTGACAAATTTGGCATCCTAAAAGCAATTTAGCATTCTCAGAGTCCAAATTAGCACTTCTAAGAGCTAGATTATCTCTCTCAATCCATCTTTTAGCACTCTTGGTATTAGTTTTAATGCTTTAGGTCACTGAATAAGCGTTTTGGGTAGAAATACAGAAAATCAAAGAAAACGAATAAAATTTGAAACAACACTTGCCCAGATTTGCATATGGGTAAAAAAGTAATAAATTGACACTCCGAAGAGGTACAAGAGGATGAAAAATCATGAAGGAAACACAATATGGACATATCATGGACAAATTTTAAGGAATTCTAATTGAAATTGAACCATATACATGCTCAGGAAAGCATAGAGCTTCTCAATACTTGCGCAATGACTTAAAGGAATATAGTACAACCCAGAGAATACCCAACCAATGATTCAAATGACAATCTAAGGCTCAATCAGTCAACATACCATCTGTTGATAGGATTATGACCAAAACATCCTCCCAAAATATTCAAATTTCAACTATAGACAAAGCTACAGGGAGGGAAATTCAAACTACCAATACTTATAGATTATAAGATTATGCAAGGAAACATTCAGGGGGTAAAATTCCAATCCCAAGATTTTGCAAACAAAAACAAATCACAAGGATTGAAAACAAGATTTAAATAGGGAAATACACAGAGAAGATAATCCTGACAAAGCATCGTTTCCAAATTTTGTAATTAATCAAATACAAATTCAAACTATTCCAAAATCATCCCAAAGACCAAATTGAATCCTTAAATATTCCACCCCACAAATAATCTTTCAGCAATCACAGAGTAGGAAAGCTTTTCTAGAAATGAAAATGTAGAAATAAAGTTTTTAGCTCCAACTTGGAAATCACAAACCAACAAAGGAAGAATTCGATGAAGATCGATCCAATTCTAGTAAGAAATATTCAATCCAAAGCTTCAATGGATTCGAAAACCAAATTGGAATCCAAAATCTTCAAAAAAAAAACAACCTGACATCATTCACAAAAAACTATATAAATAAAAATTAAACTCCAAACTATAGAAAACTCTTGGCCAATCAGAATATTTGAATAAACTATATATTATACATACCATGCATATTTTTGAGACAAGTATTATTTAATAGTATTATTTTCTTACCAATTGAAAATCAATCAATAGAAACAAGGGGTAGGTAACTTTATATTATATCTGATTATGCAAATAATATTAGGTAACAATACAATTATAAATGATATAATAATAATAAATCACTTCCCACTAACAAATCAATAAATAAAAGGCTTCAATAAATATAAACTAATTAATAAATAAATATAAAAGCATAACAACAATCAAACATAAACATTAAATGATAATCCCACTCTATTGGTATCTCGATACTGTAATTGTAGATGGCGTGCATGTGGGGGTGTTCGTGTGATCGAGCTAGGGTATTGTGGCCCTAGCTTGTGTGCAGGTTGTTTGCAGGTGCGATGGGGAAGGGTTTTGCAGGGAGTTGGGGGAGCTTAGTGGCTATGGGGGTTTGGGGGGCGAGGCTTTGGCTACGTAGGGGTGGGGCTGAGGCTGCGCGAGGTTGGGTTTCGACTGTGCAGAGGTGGGGTTTTAGGTTGCTGCGGTTCTTTTCCTGTGGGTCTAGGGGTGTCGGAAAGCCTTCCTTTTGGTGGTGTTGGAGGGGGGGTGCCTTGGGAGCCAGGCTTCCTTGTGTGGCCCCTTTGGGGTGTGGGGGCTTGGCCCTCATGTTTTATTTATTTTTTTGCTGTTCTGATGTCAAGTCTTGGTGGTGAGGCTTTGCTGGTTGCGTCAACTAAGGATTTCTGGGCTATGGTGGGCTCAAAACTCCCACATCAGAGTATGAAGACTTTTAACAATAATCTTTTTTCATCTAATTCTGGGTCTAGGAGCGCTGGCAGTTCTCACATTATGAAGATTAATGGATGTTTGGAGAGATGCAGCGAGAGGCCGAAGTTGGTTATTCCTCCTGATATGATAGCTGAAGACATTGAATATTTTTCAAAACACTCCCTTTATTGCAAGTTTTTGGGAATGAGCGTGTCCTTGCAATTTTTGGAAAACTAGGCACAGAGGACTTAAGCTCCGGAAGGGGAAATGGAGATTATGCTATTGGTGAATAACTATTTCATGGTTACTTTCAATTGCATGGAGGATCACCATAGGGTATTTGAAGGCGACCCGTATTTTTACAACCAAGTGGGTTTATTCATCAAACCTTGGCATGCAGGGTTTAATCCTTCTGAGGAGCTCCTAAATAGGGTTCCAATGTGGGTTCTGCTACCACTTTTTCCTATGGAATGCTATCGAGAGGATGTGCTATAGATGCTTGCTGCTCTGTTAGGGAGACTAGTGGGATCTTCAATGCAAACCCTGGGGAGAAAGGTAATGACCTTCGCGTGCATTTGTATTGAAATTGATCTTAGTAAACCATTGCCAGATGCTATAGATATGTGTGCAGGTTCTTATTCTTGGGTTCAATAGTTAGATTATGAGACTCTACCATTTCAATGTCATCTGTGTCATGAGTATGGTCATTTACAGTGTAAATGTCCTAGATATAAACTGGCGGTGCGCCAATCTTAGCAGTCAGACCCGAGCCCAGATAGGGATGAGAAAGGGAAAGCTGCCATGTCAGTCAAGGCTGAGGGTGTTGATGGTTTTGTCATAGTTAAGACAAAGAACAAGAACCAAGGACAAAAGAGGCCCTTATAGGAGAGACAAGGGGAGGATTCCTTCAATAGATTCAAGGTCCTGGATGGTCTTAGCCACTAGGAAGTAAATCTGGGGTTAACTCCTCTAGATCAAGGTGCATCAGGGGGGTTCTAGAAAGTGTAATTGAGGACTCTACCCAGGCCCTGCTAGTCGTTGGAAGCCAACAGATGGAGATGGATCAGCTAGTAGGGGTCCAGTTGGGACCCACTCCTGGTTTGGAGGAGAATTTGGTTGAGAGGAAGGGTTCTCCGATAGCTTTGAAATTTGATTCGGTTGGGGAGAAAAGTAACAAGTCCTCCGCTCTCCTGGGTCTGCATTAGAAAGATATTAAGAAAAGTGCTTCAGAGAAGAGCTCAAAGGTTGGCAGAAAGAAGGATTTGGATAAGATCAAATTGATGGGGGAGAACTTGGTTGAGTCAGGGTTAGTAAAGACTTTGGATTCTCACTTTTCCAATCCCCCTAAATGATTTTACTTTCATGGAATGTGAGGGGCTTGAACAGTGGCCCTAGACAAAAAACTGTTTGGGATTTGATTAGGAATAATTCACCTGATGTCCTATTTTTGCAAGAAACTAAATCGTCTGTGGAGAGTATGATGGGTCCAATGCCAAAGCT
Organism: Cryptomeria japonica; assembly: GCF_030272615.1. NCBI lineage: Eukaryota > Viridiplantae > Streptophyta > Pinopsida > Cupressales > Cupressaceae > Cryptomeria > Cryptomeria japonica. Next base: position 38,068,408 of record NC_081412.1, read on the forward strand.
GTGGGGGAGAGGCGAGTGTCAGTGTGTTGGGGCAGTTGGATCCTTTGGAGGGGTGGCATGTCTTTTGAACCCTTTAAGATTTCACTCGTTCTGGTGGGTTGCCTCCAGATCTTCTTTATCCAAGGTCATCTCTAGTCTTGAGACTAGGGAACCCATCTTGTTTTCTAACATCTATGCCCCTATAGATTTTCAGGGTAAGTAAAACTTATGGTCCCATATTTCTTGCATGCAAAGGCTAGCTCCTTTTCATCCTTGGATTATGGCAGGTGACTTCAATGCCATCCTTGAGTTGAGTGAAAAGAAAGGGGGTGTCATGCGACTGGAACCTTCTTCTATCCTATTTCAGGATAATATATCCTTGTTGTATCTTGTTGACATTAATCCTAGCAATGGTTTGTTCACTTGGAACAATAGGAGGATGGTAGAGTATTGGATTGCAGAGAGGTTGTATCATTTCCTAGTCTCTAGTTTCTGGATTGGTGGAGGGTACTCCACTAGTACCGACATTCTCGACTGGAGAGGGTCAGATCACTGGCCCATCAAGCTAGTTTCTTCTTCGGCTCGGGTAGCTCGCTCTCTTTCTTTCAAAGTCCAACTTATGTGGCTTCATGATCCTTCTCTATAGGTTCTTTTTGTGGAGTGGTGGAGGAGGGGGAAACCACCCTTTAGCACTGCCATGTACTCTTTTGCCAAGTAGTTACAATTTGTTAAGTTTCAGCTTAAACAGTGGAACCACTAGGGTTTCGGGAATATTTTTCATGTGAAGAATGCTGCTCAACTTGTGTTGAATGGGATCACCAGCGAAATCAAAGAGCATGGTCTATCTGATGATTTGCTTAGGGAGGAGGATAGGGCTATCAAGGTGGTTGAGGAATGGGAGCTCAGGGAACAAATATACTAGAAGTAGAGAGCTCGTATTGAATGGCTGAAGGAGGGGGACAAGAACACTTCTTTCTTCTTCAACTCAGTGAAAGTAAGAAGACATGGAAATTCCATCCCTATTCTAGTTAATGATAGAGGTGAGCATTGCTTATCCTTGTAGGAGATCTCTAGGGAGTCGTTACAGTTCTTTCAGGCCCTATTCAGGGAGGACCCCCTGGGGGATTCAATGGTGGAGAATCAAGTAGTTCTTTATTGCATTCCATCTCTAGTCACAGGGGAGATGAATGAGCAGCTTTTGTGTCCTATTTTATTGGATGAGCTTGAGAGAATTGTCTTTCACATGAGGAAAGGAAAATCTCCTGGACCGGATGGGTTCCTAGTGGAATTCTTTCAAGAGTTATGGGATATTATCAAACTGGATTTATTGGATGTAGTCCAGGAGTCCCAGAGGAACAAGCAAATGCTTTGGGCATTGAATGCAACTTTCATTGCTCTAATCCCCAAGTGTGATGGGGCCGACTGATTAGGATAGTTCCACCCTATATCTCTCTGCAATGTGGTTTATAAGATCATCTCTAAGCTGATAGCGGATAGATTGAAGAAGTGCTTGGGGAATGTCATCACTGAGGAGAAAAGTGGTTTTGTGGATGGTCACCAAATTTTGGATGGTGTGGTCATTGCTACGGAGACCATTCATTCTATGGCTTCATCCAAGGAAAAAGATATGTTTACCAAGATGGATATGGCTAAGGTGTACGATAGAGTTTGGTGGTCCTTCCTTCAGAAGATCCTTAGGGCCTTTGGTTTTACTGATGAGTGGGTCCAATGGGCCATGAGTTGTGTTATGTCTACTTCTTTCTTAGTGCTTATTAATGGAGACCATACTGAGTTGTTTGGTGCTTCCAAGGGTCTTTGCCAGGGGGACCCTCTCTCACCTTCTTTATTCATTCTTTTGGCTGAGGGTTTGGGGAGGCTGATTAAGCATAATGTGGGGCTGGGTATTATTTAGGGTTGGAGATGGGGTAATGACCTATAGCCCCAGTCACATTTGTAGTTTGTGGATGACACAGCCCTTATGGGGCTAGCTCGGGTTAGAGAAGCTACTAATCTGTGAAAGGTCTTGGATGTTTATCTTGCAGCCTCAAGCCAGCTGATCAATGAGGATTAATCTTCTATCATCTTTTTCAATTCTCCTAAAACTATTCAAAGGAGGATTTCTCTTATATTGAGATTACAAGAAAGCTCCCTGCCCTTGATCTATTTGGGTATTCCTATTTCTCCTGGCAACCCTCCTAGGGAGTCTTGGTAGGGCATTTTGGATAAATTTCACACAAAGGTTGATCATTGGACTCATAGATGGCTATCTTTTGCTGGGAGGGTTCAACTGATCCAGTCGGTGGTTTAGGCTCTTTCGATCTATTGATGTATGCTTCATGTGGCCCCTAAGTGGTTCTTGAAGGGTTTGGACTCTCTGGATAGGCAATTCTTACGGGCAGGCAATCTTTCCTCGTCCAAATGGAGTCTGGTCAATTAGGACCTAGTGTGTAGCCCGAAGTAGTCAGGGGGGATTGGTTTAAGATATTCTGTTCTTTTTGGGGAAGCACTGGCTACTAAATTATATTGGAGGTGGTGTGCGGAGTAGGATCGAGGCTGGGCTAGAATTTTGGCCAACAAATATATTTTGAGGATCCCAATGGAGGAAATCCCTAGGTATCTGCTTGAGGGAAAGGGCTCTTCAATCTGGTACACTCTCAAGAGGGGGGCTGCTCTCATTAAGTCTGGGCCTTTTTGGATCTATAGAAGGGGGGAAGAGGTCCTTTTCTGGAATGATTCTTGGGATGGATATCCCCCAATCCTTGATCAGTTTCCTTACCTTGGGAATCTGAGCCAAAGCTTTTTGGAGGTGGGATGGTCAAGGGTGAGTGACTTCAAGGATGTTTATAGGTGTGGTAGGCTAGATTTGGAGTGGTGGAAGGCTCCTATTGAGTGGTCGGTTGTTGGGATGGAGGAAGAGTGTGCAGAGTTGTAGGGCATTCTAGTAAGTAGACACTGTAGCTTCCTCAAGGGAAGGGATGGGCTTTCTTGGTCTCCAAATCCTAAGGGAGTTTTTATGGTGGCTAGTGGATACTAGGAATTGTTGAACCAAGGACCTGAGGAAGGAGAGGTGAATTGGTGGAAACAGGTGTGGAATAATGTTTCTTGGCTGAAGTGTAACTGCTTTGCTTAAACCTTGGCTTTGAATAGATGTCTTACCTAGGACAATATCTATAAGCGGGGATTCCTGGAGCCTTCTATTTGTGTTTTGTGTGGTAATGGGGAGGAAGATTCCTCACACCTATTCTTCAGATGTCCCTTCTCTATGCTTATTTGGCATTATTGGTGGGGGGTGTGGAAGCATCCTTGTGTCCATGCAGACTCTCTAGTGGAGTTCTGGAGCAGTTTGGGCAGACCTCCTATCTTGTCCTCCTTCCTCCAGACTGTCTGGTATATTGGGCCCATCTTCATTTTGTGGCAGATCTGGCTCGAGAGGAATAGAAGGATCTTTCGTGAGGTCAGATTGTTTGTTCAGCAAGTTTGGAATAGGATCATTTCCATGATCCGACAGATAGTGGAAGCTAAATGTGAGGTTAATTTTCTACTGAGTGGAGATGAGGCAGACATTGTGAGTAGGTTTGGCTTGCAGGAGTTGTCTCTTGCCTTAGCTTGTGTCAGGAGAGGTAGATGGGCTATGAAGAAGGTGCAAAGGGTGGGTACATGGATACCCCCTAAGGATGGGATTATCAAGATTAACACTGATGGCTCATCTAGGGGTAACCCAAGCCAAGCTGGAGTTAGTGGTGTTGGCAGGAATAGTAGGGGGGGCAGTTGTTTTCCTCTTTTCGGTTCATAAAGGGAGGCACTCTAATAATTTTATGGAGGGATTTTCTATTCTCTACACCCTAGAGCGGGCTTGGGAGCAAGGATGTAGGCAAGTGATTAGTGAATTAGATTCACAAATTGTTGTTAACTTGTTGAATGAGCAAAAGGTGAATGGGATCCAGTGACAGTTGGCAAGGATTGTTTATTAGATTCTTCATATTAGTTATTTAATGGAGCAGGTGTCTTCCATCCACATCCCTCATGAATGAAATAGAGTAGCTGATTGTCTGGCAAAGTGGGCCTCGGAACATGGTAGTGATTGGAAAGTTGATGGTTGGGAGCATCTCTCTGAGGATCAATCTCAGGACTTGCAGAAGATTTTTACTGAGGATATGGATGGTTATGTAGCTCGTTGAAGCGGGGCTGGCTTGTTGGTTCTATCTAAGGGCCCGAGGCTCTGGCTCTCTTTGTAATTCTTGTTATTGAGTTTCAATAAAGTTTTTACCCTTTTATTCAAAAAAAAAACATAAAAATTAAATACTTAGTAAATCAATGAATAAATAATAAAATAATTAATAATTAATACAAATCTATTAACATTAAATCAAATAAATTAAATAAATCAATTAAATTGATTCCCAATAAATAAATACAAAATCTCAACAATAAATAAATACCAAATAATCAATTAGCCAAATAAATAAATAATATCCACACTAGAATAAGTTACTTTAAGCATTAATAAATTACTTTAGTCCAATTATTAATTAAATAGTAAACACATAGTTGCATCACCTTGAGAAACCTGACAAAAGGGTTAACATCAACACAAGACTCTAACCACCAACTTACACCACAACACAACTGACAAGGTGAACCTCTAAGCCTAGAGTATGAGATGAAAACACATGCCATCTCCAACAACTTTCCATTGGGATAGGACACTCTCAGACCTGTGAGATCAAGTGGAGTCGATGTTCGATACCTGCAATCTTGCATACACCACTGAACATAATATGATACATATACAACATATATACATCATGATAAACAAGCAAGTGAAAAGAGAATCATAACACCTTATCATACTTGCAATGGGTGATAAGGCATCGTCCCATTCATGAAGATACTATAAGACAATCACAAACATTGTAGCATCAATTAAAACATCACAATCATAGAATAGGGTTAGCATAATCATAATGTCATTAGAATCTCGTAAGCAATATGATCCATCATGAATAATCAACACGTATAAATCATAAAATATAGACCCATCTTCAAATCCAATTCAATCATGAAATAGGGTTAGTACATAGCATGATACCAAAAAATCATAATAAAGTAGACTAAGCTAGATTAATATAATCCTTTGATGTATAGAAAGACAAGATGAATCAAGGAGGTGCACTGTAAGGGTTGGGATTAGGCTTAGTATTGTTAGCAACAATCAAGAAGGAAGACTAAGAGGGGGGGGTTGAATCAGTCTTCACCGGATCAGAAAATTTAACTTCAAAAATAGATCTGACAAACTGTAGTAATAAGATAGATAAGCAAGTTGAAGGCACAACATACAACACCAAGATTTTGACACGGAAAACCTGGTTAAGGGAATTGGAACCTATCCACAGTAAGATGATACTCTGTACTAGTATGTTAAAATATTACAATCGAAAATGCACATGCATTCAAACACACTGCCTAGAGCACATTGCTCAAAAGATAATTTCTTGAAAGGCTACAACCCTCAAGGAAGTCTCACTAACTTACAATAAGATTTGTACTACAATCCAAAAGAAATGAACTGAAAGAATAGCATCTCCAAATGCCTGATTACATTTTCAGTTAAGAATGGTTGTCTTCCCTACCACACCAATCTCTCTCAATATCAACACCAAAGGATAAATCTCTTGTTCACACATACACCACTCTTTGATAATGCAGACACAACAGCGACTCCTAAATTATATGAATATATCACCTATATATACAATTTATCAACCTTGATAACAAGGTCGACTAAACCCTCAATTACAAAATTACATCACACGATACAAAGATCGACTATTAGACCAATATAATGATTTACATAGCATAGTATAGACCTAAATCAAATTCCCAAATGCACAGCTCTACCGAAAATCATGCCAAGATCAACTGCAACATGCTACACCACCAGGAAACATGCTACACCACCAAGAAAACCACATAACATGAAAATAATCAATGGTTCATAGAAACCACCAAAATCTCACACAACGATCAATACGGATTGACAAAACAAATAGGACATGAATAGGAAACACTAGCAAGCACATTAGAATCATCGGAAACAATTGCACCAACACCACTTATCAAATCTTCATCTGTCAACATTTGAAAGCTCAAGAACACAACCAATCAGCAACTATCACGAAGAAAGATAACTTGTAGAGAACCGAATCATGATCCATCTAAAATGAAGATACAAAAGACCATCCCAAGCAATATCCCAAAATCTCAACACAAGATCTTATCACACTAGAATATACTGGAGGATATACTAGATTCTACAAAAACAGTGATCAGCAAAACAACACTACAAACTGAATCATAAGATCTTCCCAATCTACAATCACCAGAGCAATAAAAAGGAATATGTTGACATTAATTATAACATATCCTAGCAGCAGCAATGCCCAACAATATTCAACAATCTCCCCCTTTGGCATTGATGGCAACATATAAATGTGAAAAACAATCAATGCAAAGCAAGAAGACATCTCCAACAAACTCCCCCAAAGATTAGGACATATAAAGTAGTTTTTCACATGATCTCTCTCCCCCTTTGATAGCAATGCCAAATATCTCAAAACAAATGATCAAACTCACTCTCCCCCCCCCCCCAAAAAAAAAAAACATGAATCTCAGGAATCTTTCCCTCAAAAACACAGACTACTCCAATAGAGGATCACCACCAACTCACCTATCTAGATAAAAAGATAAGGCTCTGAAATCCACTAGATTTATGCAACTCAATGCATCTAGTTATCATAAAGAGGGGTAGATACCCCTAACTTGTCTCTTAAATAGACAAATGTATCTACAAGCAAAGGCTTAGTGAAAATATTAGCTATTTGTTCCTTTGTAGATGCATACTCCAGCTTTACCTTCTTTTTACTGACTTTCTGTCTCAAGTAATGCTATTTGATTGACACATGCTTAGTCTTTGAATGTTGCACTAGATTCTTTGACATGTTAATAAAATTATAATTATCATAGTATATAATAGTAGGCTCATCACAATTAACTCTGATATCCTTCAAAATTTTCTTCATCCAAACTACCTAAGTGCAATTACTAACAACAACAATATACTCAGCTTCGACAGTAGATAAGGACATTGAATCTTGTTTCTTACTAGCCCATGAAACTAGCTTATTTCCTAAAAATAATGCTCCACTGGTAGTGCTCTTCCGGTCATCAACATCACCAGCCCAATTTGCATTAGTGTAAGCACATAACATGAAATCATCATTCCTCAAATACCATGGACCATAATCTACAGTTCCCTTCAGGTATCTGAATATCCTCTTAACAGTAGTGACATGACCCTCTTTTGGATCATCATGATATCTAGCAGCCATGCACACAACATGCATATGTTTGGCCTAGTCTGAGTAATATATAGAAGTCCACCAACCATATATCTATGCAAGCTCCGATTAGCTTTCGGAGATTCATCATTCTTCGACAATTTACAACCAGTCACCATAGGAGTTCTAACTGGTTTGGAGTCATCTAACCCAAATTTCTTTTGCAATTCCTTCACATACTTAGTTTGATATATAAATATACCTTTTCTAGTTATGAAATTTGCAAACCGAAGAAAAATTTCATCTCACCAATCATAGACATCTCCAATTCTTTCTGCATATCATCGGAAAACTTCATGCTCAAGTCATCATCACCTCCAAAGATAATATCATAAACAAAGACTTCAACAATCAGAATGTTCTCATTTTCAATATTAAAATACATATTACTGTCAGCAACACCTTTAGTGAATCCCGATTTCAACAAATACTTATCTAATCTAGCATATCAGGCTCTAGGGGCTTGTTTCAATCCATAAAGTTCTTTCTTCAAGCTATATACCATGTCTCCCTGATCTGATAATGAAAATCCATTAGGTTGCTCAATGTATACTTCTTCCTCAAGATCACCATTCAAAAAAGTAGATTTGACATCCATCTGATATACCTTGAAATCTTTGTAAGTAACATAAGCAAGCAATAGTCTAATAGCTTCAAGTCTGGCAACTGGAGCAAAAGTCTCCTCATAATCAATTCCTTCTTGTTGTGAATACCCTTTGCAAACAAGTCTAGCTTTATTTATGACAACTTCACTGGCTTCATTCAGCTTATTTTTTAATACCCATTTAGTACCAATAACATTCTTATCCTTAGGTCTAGGCACAAGTTTCCATGTGTTATTCTTCTCAATCTAATCTAATTTTTCTTCCATGGCTCTCATCCAACTTTCATCTTTACAAGCTTCAACAACATCTTTAGGTTCAACTTTAGAAATCAAACATACTTCTTTAGCAGCTAACCTTCTTCTAGTCATCACACCTTTATTCTTATCACCAATAATATAATTTTCAAAATGATTCAATCTTATGTACCTTGGAGTCTTCTGATTGTTCTAATTTTTAGGTTCATGCACCTCTTCACCAGTAGCAACAACATTCGGTTTAACTATCTCTACCAAATCATTCTGCTTAGACTCTTCAGTCTGCATAGGGGCTTAAACAATATGTTTTCCATCATCATATCCACATGCTCTAATCTCTTTCCCAAGGTTCTCATCCACCTTCACATTTTCACTCTCCACTCTTTTTCTTAGTCTCTTATTATAGCACCGATAGGATTTCCTCTTTGTATAATATCCCAAGAAAATTCCTTCATCACTTCTAGCATCAAACTTTCTTATATCCTCATCTCTCTTGATATAAAATTTACTACCAAATACTTTGAAATATATCAAAGTAGGAACATGACCAAACCAAAGTTCATAAATGGTCTTACTGGTATCACCTTTAATGTGAACTCTATTGAATGTGTAAACAACAGTGCAAATAGCTTCTCTCCAGTAGATTTTTGGAACATTTCTTTCATTCAGCATAGTCCTTACAACATCCAATATAGTTCCTTTCAATAACTTCATTTTTGTTGAGGGGTTCTAGGAGCAGATAATTGCCTTCTAAGTCCATGCTTCTCACATAATGAATTGAACTCATTGGAATAGAATTCTCCACCTCTATCATATCTTAGACATTTCACCTTCAATCCAAACTCGGTCTCCACCTTTGCTTTGAATATCTTGAATTTGTCCAATTCTTCTAATTTCTCCTTCAAAAAGATAATCCACATCATCCTAGAATAATCATCAATTAGTAGCATAAAAAATCTATCACCCTACACACTTCTAACACTTTTAGGTCCACACAGGTCAGTATGCACAAGATCTAGCAGTCCATCAGATGTATACTATTTTCTCTTGAAATAAATCCTTGTTTTCTTACCCAGCTAACATTCCTTACATATAGAATTAGCAGGCTTAACAATCTTAGGTAGATCTCTAACAGTATGAGTAGAAAAAATCTTAATCATTGAATCAAAATTAACATGACACATTCTCCTATGCCACAACCAACTTTCATTAATATGAGCAATCAAACAACTTTTCTCACCGGCATTCAAATGAAACATTTTACCTTTATTCTTAGTTCCAGATGCAATCTCTAAACTGGAGGCTTTTAGGATCTTGCATTTTCCATCCTTGAATTGTAGATCATAACCTTTATCAACCATCTCTCCAACACTCAAAATATTATGCTCTAAACCTTCAACATACAAGACATCATCAGTGTTATGCTTACCATCAGAAGAAATAGAACCTCTCCCACAGATCACATAGGCTTTTTCATCTCCCAATCTAACTATTCCACCATCATACATTTCCATGCTTAGAAATTTCTTTTATCACCGATCATATGATGTGAACAACCATTGTCAATTACCCATTCATCTTTCTCTTCAACTTTAGCAGCTAAAGCTTTCTCCTCAATAGTACAACTTGTGGAATCAATAGGTACAAGTCTATCATCCTTAATGAAAATAAACACAACTTAATTTCCTTCTGATTCTTCATCTGTAACACCCTCATTAGCAGAATAATAACAGTTCTTCTGATTCCTATACTTCTGGTTAGGCTTGTAAGGCTTATCATACTTCTCATGCTTCTTATATCTATCATTTCTATCATGCTTATCAAACCTATCATGCATGTCATATTTACCTATTCTCTCCAAAAATCTAGAATAAAATGTCCTATCTTATTTCAAGAGAAACATTTCAAAGGCAACTTTTCGTCATACTTACTGGATCCTTTAGGCAATCTTTGGGAAATCAATGCTTCAAATTCATCTATCTCTTTCATATCTAGATATTTTGCATTCATCAGGATCATACTTATGCTTACTAGATACAAATGTAGATACTCTGAATTCTATCTCAGACTTTCCATGTGATTTTCCAAACTCACTTATCTCAAATGCAACAATCTTTCCAACCAGCATACCGCTTGTTGCTTTAGTCACACTCCGGATCTCATCAATAGCAGCAACCTTATGTTTATAGGCAGGAGGCAAACATCTCAGCAGCTTAGCAACAATTTCATCTTCCTCAATGGTTCCATCAGCACATCTGATACCTAGGACAAGGTCATTCACCTTAGCCATAAAATAGTCTATGTTCTCATCATCTCCCATCTTCAATGTCTCATACTTTCCTTTCAAACTCTTCAACTTAGTAACTTTCACTTGTTTATCACCTTCATACAGGATCTCAAGCTTCTCCTAGATCTCATGTGTGGTCTAAAGTCCCATTACATTTATCATCTCCGAATTAGTCAAGGCACTAAGAAATGCTTCCTTCACTCTAATGTTATGTTCAACTTCCTTGATCTCATCCTGAGTAGTTGGTCCATTCGAAGGAATAGTACAGGCATTCTTTATGATCTTCCAGTAATCCTCTCCAAGACATTTCAAGTGTACTTCCATCTAGTTCTTCCATATAGCATAGTTACTTCCATCAAACCTCAGACTGTCCTTCTTAAAGATAACACCTTGAGCTGCCATCCCAGATCTCCTCAAGTAGTTAATCTTCTACTGGAGAATCAAGAAGGAAGACTAAGAGGGGGGGTGAATCAATCTTCACTAGATCAGAAAATTTAACTACAAAAGTAGATGAAAATATTACAATGGGGACTGCACATGCATTCAGGCACACTGTTTAGAGCTCACTACTTAAAAGATAATTGCCCGGAAGGCTACAACTCTTAGGGAAGTCTCACTAACTTGCAACAAGATTTGCACTACAATTCGGAAGAAATGAACTAAAAGAATAGCATCTCCAAATGCCTGATTACTGTTTTGATTAAGCATAGTTGTCTGGCCTACAACACCAATCTCTCTCAATCTCAACACCAAAGGATAAATCTCTTATTTGCACATACACCACTCTTTGATAATGCCGACACAACATTGACTCCTAAATTACATGAATATATCACCTATATATACAGTTCATCAACCTTGATAACAAGGTCGGCTAAACCCTCAATCCTCAATTACAAAATTACATCATACGATACAAAGATTGACCATTGGACCAATATAATGATTTAAATAGCATAGCATGGACCTAAATCAAATTCCCAAATGCTCCACCGAAAATCATGCCAAGATCAACCGCAACACGCTACACCACTAGGAAAACCACATAACACGAAAATCATCACTGGTTCATAGAAACCACCAAAATCTCTCACAACAATCAATGTTGATTGACAAAACAAATAGGAAATGAATAGGAAACACCAGCAAGCATGTTAGAATCATTAGAAACAACTACACCAACACCACTTATCAAATCTTCATCTGTCAATGCCTGAAAGCTCAAGAACACAACCAATTAGCAACTATCATGAAGAAAGATAACTTGTGGAGCACTAAATCATGATTCATTTGAAATGAAGATACAAAAGACCATCCCAAGAAATATCCAAAAATCTCAACACAAGATCTAATCACACCAAAATATACTGGAGGATATATTGGACTGCAAAAACAATGATCAACAAAACAACACTGCAAACTGGATCATAAGATCTTCCCAATTTGCAATCACTAGAGCAATACATAGGAATATGTTGACATCAATGATAACAACATATCCTAGTAGCAGCAATGACCAACAATATTCAACAATTATCAATGTTAGGGTCAAAGTTTAATTAGGGTTAGCTAGGATAAATGTTGCGTTCAAGGTTAAGGTTAGGGTTGGGGTTGGTCTTGGTGTTAGGGTTTAATAAGGGATAGGATTGAGGATAAGGTTGGGTTAAGGGTTAAATAAGGGTTATATTTAGTGTTTAGACTCAAGTAAGGTGAGGGATCTAAGATAAATCACAAGGTTAAGGTTCTAAAATAAAGTTGGAGTAAGGGTTAGGGTATAATTTAAGTTAGATTCTATTTAATATTAGGGTTAAGTTAGAGTTTAATTAGGCTTATGGTTCAATTAGGGTTAGGGTTCTAAGATGAATCTTTGAGTTGGGGTTAGGGTTACTATTAGTGTTAGGTTAGAGATATGATTAAGGTTAGGGTTAGGTTCAAGGTTCAACTAGAGTTTAATTAGGGTTAGGATTCAATTAGTATTAGAGTTAAATTAGGGTTAGGGTATAATTAGGGTCAGGTTTGGGGCTTAATTAGGGTCAAGGGTATAATTAGGATTAGGGTTAGGGTTTAATTAAGGTAAGGTTAAGGTTAGGGTTCTTGGATAAAACTTGAGGTGAACGTTAGGGTTAGTGTTGGGGTTAGTGTTACTGCTAGTATTAGGGTCAAGGTTTAGTTAGGGTTAGTGGTGCAGGAGCACCTAACACAAAGGCATAAAAAGAGTCTATAAGAAGATAAAAATCAATTCATAAGTATTCAATTATATTTTCATTTGTAATGTCATTTTGAGTCAATATGAATCAATATGTAAGGCTAAAAGAGCCCATTGTAATGAGTTGTCCAAGTTGTCCTAATAAGGTCTTGAATTAGTCATTTAGTAAAATTTGTATAAAATATCCTTGGAGGGGTAAAATGGTGACAAAATTACATTATTATTCCATCCTAATATGTTTTGAAGGTTATTTTGAAGGTTTAAAGTCATTTGAGTCAAAAGTTGTAAAAGTTGTAAAATGTAACTTTTCAAAAGTTGTAAAAAGACCAAAATGGGAAGTTGTATGGTCATAAGAGGAAGTTGGGTAGTTGTAACTTCCATGTGAAGATAAAAAGGCTATAAAACCTCTATAATTTTTGTTCATAAGTGTATGTAAAAATTGGAGAAGGAATTGGAAAGCATTGGAAACATTTTGGTATCATATTTTCATTGTTTTCAATCTCTTGTTTTGTGATCTTGGAAGTTTTCCCTCTTGTTTCCAGGCTTGGTACGGCCATGTACAGCCTGGAAACAAGTGTATTTATATCATGATAGTTTAGTATATTGAATAATATTTCCATTTCTTTTGGTTTGAGTTGATTTCATGCATTTTTGAGAAAGTTATGAATGTTTTGGTGAAAACCGTTTGGAATTACCCAAAACCCTAATTCACGGCGACCAGTTGTGGAAAAATCATCATAACTTTGGATTTCACCATTGGATATTTCTATAATTTGGAGGAAAGTTTTATAACTAGCATTTATATAATCTTACCACAGCGATTGACTTGATGATTAATATGATAATAGTTATTAATGACTTTTCATGACTGTAATTTCATGACCAGAACAGAGTAAATTTTATAGTTTGGACAAATACTTGGTTTTCATTTGCAAGAAATGAATAGATGAAGGGTTTAAATGATTCAGGTTTAATGCATGATATATGGAGAAGATTTTATAATGGTTATTTGATTGATTTTTTCATGATGCTCTGCATCAGTTAGATAGGAAAAAGTTTGGATTAAACATTAAAATTAGCATTAGGGAACTCAATAAAGGAACTTAGGATTGGGCTTAGGTTATGGTTACGATTCAATAAGGTTTAGCGTTAAGGTTAGGGTTAGGTTTGACATTAGTCTAGTCTTTGTGTTAACTTTAATTAGGGTTAGAGTTATTATTATGATTCAAATATAATTAAGATGATTAGATAAAACATGACGTTAAAGTTCAATGATAAATTTTGGGTTAGGGTTAGGGTTTAACTTAAGCTAGTGTTAAATTTTTTGGTTAGGGTAGGGTTAGGGTTCAATTTAGGCTTATAATTTAATTATGGTTAAGATTAGGGTTCTAAAATTTAAAGCTTAGGGTTAGGTTTCAGTTAGGATCAAGGTTAAGTTATTAGGGTTAGGTTTTAGTTAGGGTTATGGTTCCAGATAGATTCTAATTAGGGTTAAGTTTTAATTAGTAATACCTATTTAAGCTTAGGTTTGAGATTAGGGTTAAGGTTAAATTAGGTTTAGGGTGTTATATTAGCATGAGGGTTAGGGTTAGGTTTAAATTATGTTGAGGTTTAATTAGGGTTAGGGTGCAACTAAGGTTAGGATAGAGTTAGGGTTCAATTAGGATTAGCTTGGGGTCAGGGTTAGGGTTGACATTATAATTAGGTTGGGGTTTAACTAGGGTTAGGTTTATTGTTAAAATAGAGATGGGGTTAAGGTTATGTTAGGGATAGAATTAGGGCAAGAGTTAGGGTTATAATTTGGGTTAGGGTTGTGGTTAAGGTTAAGGATCAAGATTAATTAAGGTTAAGATTCAACTTAGGTTACAAGTAGTGTTTAATTAGGGTTAGGGTTGAGTTCAGGTCAAGACTGTGTGCATAAAGATGGGGGACCCAAAAGTGGCCACCACACTTTTTGGACCCCTAGAGACCATAATATGGGTGTGTTACAATGAGCTCACATTATGGTCAGTTTTTTACCATAAAAGAAAAAATCCTCAAAAATCTTCATTTTTATGTTTTTCTCTACAAACCCATAACTTACTAATTGTTTGAAGTGCACTTGCATTGTTGGAGACCCCATTTTTCACTAGTTCTTTGCAAGATCATTTATAAAATGTTGCCATTACATCATTAAGGTCAAAGAGGTAAGTATTTTTACTTTTTTAGTGTAAAACTTGGATTAAATAGATGGATTTGATTAGTTTTCTAATGGAATCTATTCAATTATTTTTAGGAGTTGAGAATGCACCCACAAATGATTTGTAATGGGTGAAAATTTAGGGTAAATTTAGGTTTTCGCTAATTAAGGTAATAAAACCACTAATTTTGCTTAGCCATTACATAGGGGTATTTAGGTCATTTACCTATTAGGCCAACCTCCAATGATCATGAGAAGCCACAAAAATGAATTCCCATCGAAGAGATAGGACCCCTACCCTAATTCAAAATTGAGCCCCACTAAGAGGGACCATGCAATTGGGTGCCATGGTCTTTCTTAAAATGGGACCCAAATGCAGCCCCAAGGAGAAGGGTACCCCACTAGGGAATCCATCAATGGGTGTTAATGGCATCAAAATTGGAGATTGGGCACAAAAAAAACCTAGATATATGATGAGGATAGGACACAAACATGAGGTCTAAATTGGCCTAGTGACTATTTATGATGCTACATTTAGCCCCCACTTTAATGGGAGTATGATCCTATACAAATACTTGTAGTAACATAGATGAAAGAGATGGAAGTGAGGGAAAATTAGGAGCACAATTACAAGGAGTATAAAACATCATTAATTTTGAGGAAACAAGCCCCCAATCTTAGGATGTTAACTCACTCAAACGCATGCAAGGGCACACAAAAACAAAAAGAAAAAAAAAAACAAAGCCAAAAAGGCAAAAGACTCACAGCACAAAATCTGAAAACCAAAAAACAAGGTCTCAAGTCAACTAGTTGAAGAGACCTCGATATCAAATGTCTCAACCATTGATGTTATTCTTGAAAAATTCCATCTCAATAACACAAGCAATCGCATAAAATGAGAAAAAGAACGCATCATCCATGAACTATTAATAGAAAATCTACAAGCTCATGAGAAGAAAGAAAGAAAGCACGGATACACATTCTAGATGTACTTTTCTAGGTGATCCATGAGAGAAGATATGGATACACATTCTACATGGGTGATCCCATAATACTAGGTTACACTTTTTTGCCAAACTTGACACTGAAATCAACATTTTGCATCAGATCTTTACTTTCTACAACTTATAGTAGCTAAACCATTAAGAATTTGAAGATAAAGTAAACTACTAATTTGTGATATTTTTCATATATATTCTAAATATATATTTTTTTAAATAACTAGAAATTAATTGTCTATATTGTTATGTAACTTTTAATAACTCGATATTTACAAGAATCAGCATTTTTTAGAAGTGACATTTATTTGGTAATGCATAACATTTTTTATAGTAAGAAGGAAATTCTAATTTGAAATATAGAATTGTGACACCAATATCTAGTGAAATGATATTTTTTCATAATATTTTGTTACATTTATTTTTTTAGTTAATTTTTTAAGACAATGTAATTGTAACTTGGATAGAGGTGTATTTCGTAATGCATAACTTTTTTTGTATGCTATTGAATTAACTTATTCTTTTTGTGTTGAAATGAGGATATCAATGTTAGACAATTCAAATAACTGAAAGACAACTGAGAGGGGAGGGTGAATTAGTTGTCACAGATTACCAGAACCATTAGCAATTTAAAATTTAATATTGGAACCCAAAACATTAATAGATAAACCAATTAGGCATAAACAATAATCACAGAATAAATACCACCCACATGACAATTGAGGGAAATATTTGTACGTGGAAAAACCAGTAAAGAGAAAAACCACGGTGGGAACCCTACCCACAGTTAGATAATACTTCTGTAGTAAGTATGTGAATTACAATTGAGGGGCCTACACATGCAGGAAGGCCAACAGCCTAGAGCACACTGCTCATCACAAAATGAGCATCACTGACTACATATAAATCCAAACTATAATCAAGAGAAGTGTTGAATTGCAAAAGATAGCATCTCCTATGCCTAAGTACAATTCCGATTAAGCTCAATACTGGAGGAATAAATCCTCTAACATAAACCCAATTCGATCTCTAATGATCGACCAACTCCTCTACCTGAATGATATTACATTATTCACACATTACATTCCTTGACCATGACCTCTTACAATAACTATGATCATCTACAATGAGATCTTACACCTATGTATACTAACCCTCGACCATAAACAATCAGGTCAGCCATCAAACAATAAACCAATTACATAATTACAAACCATGTCAGCCCACTAATACATTTGGACTAGATTTTCAACTGAGGTTTCTGACGGAGAAGGTATATTGTGGCCAAATTTAATTTTTCTTGAAAAAATACCCGCATTCGTCGTAATTCCGATGGAAATTACCCATTTGGTTTCGACGAAGAAGGCATTAGCAATGAGAATTTTCTTTTTTTCAAAAAAGTGCTTGCGTTCGTCGTAATTTCGATGACAGCGACCATTACAAAATAAAAAAAGAGGCAGGGAATTCATTTGTGAATTGCAATCCTGCGTAGGTGTTCGTGGTGACTTCAACCCCCAAGAACATCAAACCCACGTCGAAGGCAATCCCATGCAGGAGGTAGATTCAAATTGCCCTAGTTTTTAATTTCATGTTGCAAAAAATATACATGTGGTGGTTAATTGTCCTAGTTTAATCTCATAAAACCATAGAACTGTGATTGAGGAGTGAGCGTTCAATTTTGTATCAGCAATCCCTTCCTCCCGTATACGTGCGTGTTGATTGTTCACATTAGATCACATCTCTTTGTGGCATCGTATCAAACAATTCACGAGCCTTGTTCATGTTTCCACATTTTGCATTCATGTCAAGCAGGGCATTTGCAAGTACAACACCTAACAAAATTCCTCTATCCGTTATGCTTTGATGGATGTCCATACCCTGTTCCAAAGCTCCCATTTTTGCACAGGCAGGAAGGATGTTGGCAAAGGTTGTGGAATTTGGCTTTATGCCTTCCAATTTCATTTGCTTGAAAGTGTCTAAAGCCTTTTCGACAAATCCATTTTGTGCATATCCAGCAATCGTTGCAGTCCATGAGACAACATTTCTTTAAGGGCATTCTATCAAATAGTTCACGTGCCTTGTCTATGCTTCCACATTTTGCATACATGTCTACCAAGGCAGTTACAACTACAACATCTGACAAAATTTCTCTATCCTTTATGCTTCGATGAATGTCCATACCCTGTTCCAAATCTCCCATTTTGGCACAGGCAGGGAGGATAGTAGCAATGGTCGTGGAATTTGGCTTTACACCTGTAGATTGCATTTGCTTGAAAGTTTCTAAAGCCTTCTCAACAAATCCATTTTGTGTAGTTGCAACTACATCTGACAAAATTCCTCTATCTTTTATGCTTTGATGGATGTCCATACCCTATTCCAAAGCTCCCATTTTGGCATAGGTTGGGAGTAGGCTGGCAAACGTAACTAAAGAAATGCAATGATCAGCTCCAAAGACATCAAACCACTACTAACAAAACTGAGAGTCTAAAATATGATAGGGAATAGTGTGAGTTGTCCTGAAATAAAATATTTTATTTTCAATTTCAACTAAAACATAATTACTCAGCCATTTAATGTTATTAATAAGTGTTTAATTTATGAAAGAGATAAATGGTTGGCCACAAGTACATGAGTTACTAAATGCACACAAATAAGTGAATTTGATATTCAAAACTATCTACAATGAATTCAATTCTTGTCCATTAGTCATTTATGTTTGCAATAAGCATCTTTCTTTGTTTTTCTTAATCTTTATTCATAGTTATCTGCATATTTCACATTCTATAATTAGGATATCAATTGATATGGCTGAACACTAGCATGATGTTTGTGTTGTGGTATAGATGCATGGAAACATAATTATGGGATTGTTATATTATAGAGATCATAAATCTAGATATTGCATATTAGTTCTAGCTCTTCTTGGATTGAGTCTAAAGTTGATATACAGTCATAAAGCCATTATTAGCAGATCTATCCATTTCTAGTAAAGACAATTGAGAAAGTCATTTTGATATTGAGAGTTTCTTATCTGTTTACCTATTGATCATTATTAAGCCATAATATTTAGGTCTATTTATCTCTCTTGCAAAACCTCTGTAAGTGTCCTAGATTGTCCCTACTACTCAGTCTTCAATTCAGAAAAATGGAGTTCTAAAGATTTGTTGCACAAGATGGTGTTGAACGTATCAACAAGGCTAGCATGGAAGGCATGTTCAAGCTTCCACTTGTACAACTTACAACAAATGATCTGTTGATAGAAGAAATTCTTGAAATAGGGATAGAATCGAAAGACAAGTAAGTACATACAAACCTCCTCAGTTGAAAGTAAAATCTGTGTATAAAAAGAGTACATTGAATCCCAATCCATAAACACAATAGAGATACCGATGGAGACTTAATTGGATGTAGCATGTCTCACCAAAGTTGTTAGAGTATGCTAAGCTAGTACATAATGTTTTGTAAAGCCACATTAGTATTTTACCCAGATCATTATTTACCAAAACAAACTATATTAATCCTTTTGAGGATTAATTTCATGGTGCTAGATCTTCATTTAGTTCCAATTCTTGTTGGAGAAAAGAACAATTATTTCTTGAGGTAGAAGAATATCCCATCAACAAAGGACAAGACCCTTTCTAGAATATAACAAATTCTACTCCAACAAAAGATCATGGGGGTTTCACTAGAGATATTGAATAAGAGATAGACTTCTACTATTGCATTAAAAGCATTGGCATGTTCTTCATTTATTGATGTAAACTCTCTGTGATGCCACCACAACCAACAAAGGTGTAAAAAGTTGTTTGCAATGCATGGATTTTTAGGATTGTCCTTTGAGAAAATAGAATTAAAGTATGGAAGCAGGATCTACTAGCTCCTGAGGGAAAGACCATGTTAGACAATAATTTCTATTTTCTTGCCTATGAAGAAAGACCATGTCAGACAATATCAACAAACAACAAAATAAGGAGACAATTGCTAGATTGTGGTCTAACTTGAAAAGAAAAGGTGATGGAAAGTGTTATTGTCTATGCAAAATTTGTAAGAGGTTAAAGACTAGAAGACTTCTAATCAAAATAGTGAAGAAACATTGTAGGCTACATGGTCACATTGAAGGTGGACATGATTATCATCCATTGGTAAGTTTTTCATTATATCATTTTGACAATTTATATACATAATAAATCATGTGATGATGAGATCATGATCACGGTTTATTTATGTATATCAATTTTATATAGGTCGAGCACCCCGAAGCACATGGTATGGATCAACACAACCCTAAGAATATGGTTTTCAAAGTGCACGAACATGGAGGTGTGAATATCGAAGCTGAAGATAATGATCCCATGGAAGATGACGATCATGAGCCAGAAAACACAATTGAAGATGATGGTACAAATACATTGATCCATGACTCATTTAGTACTCATGCAGCTGATCATGATGATGAAGATGACCTTGATGTTGTTCACGATGTCCCTCTACTTGAGAAGGCATCTGAGGCCCTTTACGAAGGCTCGTAGGCAACTCTTCTCTCCGTTGTATTGTTGTTGGTGAACTTGAAGGTTATGAATGGTTTATCCAACATAACAATGTCACATATGTTAAGGCATGTCATATATGTCATAATAAACTGTGAATCATGTTGTACCATTAATATTCTTTATTATAACAAATTATATTTTGATGTTGTAGATTGATAGGTGAGTTTTTGTTACCACCATCAAATATTCTACCTCGCTCATACCAAGAATTATCTGTCATTATGAAAGATATTGGAATGGAGTATCAAGCAATAGAGGCTTGTCCCAATGATCATATTATATATCACAAACAACATGAATTTCAAACTGAATGCCCTGAATGCCATATCAGTAGATATCAAACATATAAAATAACAAAAAGGGTTCCTCGCAAGGTTCTTTGCTATATTCCCATTATTCCACATATGCAATGATTATTCAAGTGCACTAGCTTGGCACAATTTATGGATTACCATGCACACAATAGAAGTCAAGATGACATTATTCAAATGCCTGCGGATGGTTCAACATTTATGGACATAGAGGAAAAGTGGCTACACTTTAAAGAAGAACCTCGTAATCTCAGGCTTTCATTGGCAGTGGACGGTGTCAATCCATTTGGAGAGATGAGATTTGTTTACTCAGTGTGGCCTATTTTTGTTATCAACAATAACATTCCTCCATGGATGTCAATAAAGAGGGAGCACATAATGTTGGCAATGATTGTTCCAGGTATTTTATCATTTAAATATAGTCATCTAAATTTAATCATAAATATTGCAGTAAAATGGTCATAATAATTATATAATGTTTTTGTTCATTTGATTAGGTAAGTACCAAGTTAAAGATATGAATGTATATATCGAGCCTCTTATCAATGAGTTGCCAGAGTTATGGAATGGTGTCACTATGTATGACGTCTCTAGACCAATAGGACAAAGACAATTTCAATTCCATGCGATTCTTCTATGAACAATACACGATGCCCCAGGGCTAACACATTTTTGTGGTATGTTATAGTGTTTAAGTTGTGCATGAACATTATAATTCAAAAAATTATCATATTTAATCCAATTATACATTATCTTGTAGGTCTTCAAACAAAGGGAAAATTTGCATGTCCTGTTTGTGGTCCAAAGATGAAATCTCATCATTCAAAAAGTTTAGGAAAGTAGGTGTTTGATGAGTATAGGCACTTTCTCCACAAAAATCATAAGTATCGAAATACTGAAAAACATATTTTCAATGGGAAAGAAGAGAATACATCAAAGCTCCCAAAGAATGACACCTCACCTGTGGAAGTTGGAATATAATAGAATTAATCATCAAGGTAATGCCATTCCATCTATTAGTTTGTCATAAAACATCTTTTCTATTTTGTTTTGTTTACTGATGATGTGATTGATGATCATGAAGGTCGTGAAGGCATAAATGACCACCTTCCTAAGGGAATAAAAAGTTATCCCTGATAATTTAGTAGGTTGCCCTACTACGAGTAGTTACAAATTGTTCATTTGTTTGATAGTATGCATATTGGAAAGAATATAACAGAGACATTATGGAAAATATTGGATGGAAGGCATGACAAAGAAAAAATTGTCAAAATATGTAGTGACATTCAGGATTCCAATCATGCAATGATAAATGTCATTCAATCAAATAGCCATGGACACCAGATTAATATAAGTGAGCTTCCTTGGTTATTAATGGACCAGCAAAGCAATGCTATAAAAGAAGTCATACGAAAAATTCGATTTCCCACAGGATTTGCTATGAACATAAACAATCTCATATCAAAGAAAAGTGAATTTGGGCCAGGGATGAAAACGCATGATTGGCATACCTTCATTAAGGTAATTCATGTTCTTGTGTTTTTAGTATGTATTTAAGTACTGTGCGTACGTGTACTTTTCATTATGTTACAAAAACATGAAAAGATAATTCTATACTTGTTGCAGTACGTTCTACCTCTATCTCTCCCAGACGACTTCGACAATAATGTCAAGCAAGTCATATATGATCTTGGAAAATACATGAGGTAAGTAGTGATATTTGTTTAGTTCGTTGTATAGATATTATATTTGCGATTTGTTTTACTTCTTATGTAATATATTTTTTTGCATCTTGAATACCTTGTAGGTGGTTGTCATGTAAAGAAATCCATAAAGATGATATAAAATATTGGAAGAGAAAAATTCCTCATTTAATGTGTGAAATGCAAAAGTGTCTACCTCTAGCTTTTTTCAATGCACAAGAACACTAGCTCATACACCAAGTTGAGGAGATTGAATTGTGTGGACCTGTACACACTAGGTCAATGTGGATGGTTGAGAGGCACTTGAAATTTTTTAAGGCTTTGGTTCAACAAAGAGCACATCCTAAGGGTTTTGTGGTGGAGGGATATATGGTATACCAGACTATGGTGTACATTTCTGAATATCTTCCTAAATTTGTAGCAAAGATCCATGTGGATCGCATTTGGGATCCCAACACCATTAACAAATTTGAAGGGGAGTACTTGATGGAGAAAGGTAGATTGAGGAAAGTGAGAGGTAATTATAAGATGTTATTGTAGTTAATTAATTCTCAATCTTCAAAATAAATTCATTGTAAGACGTCTATTTATTTTTTGTACAGTTGGTTGAGAGTGGGATGTACTACATTTGTATATTGCAAACAATCTTGATTGGATGACGGTATGGATTGAACGTTGTCAACATTCTGGATGCACGTTAACATGGGAAGTTGTGGCTTCATTGGTTAAAGAAGCACATTGTAATGGAGGTTCCAATGTTATGCAAAGGGAAATTGATTTAGTATATGGTTTAAGAGATAAACAGGTATGTATAAATTTATTAATCACCCATATGTTTATCAACTCACAATGCAATAAATTTTACATGTTTGACATATTGCAGGTCAAACACCACAATGCTATGTGCTACAATGGTCATAAATTTCACATTAAAAATTTGGATGACACGAAGAAAACTTGTGATTCTGGCATCACTGCAATCTTTGAGGTGACAAATATTTCATCAAGAAATGGCATTCATCCTCAACAGTCTCAAAATCGATACTATGGCATTTTGGATGATATACTTGAGTGTGACTTTAATTCCTTCAAATTAGTTTTGTTCGTCGTCAAATGGTACAGGCTACGCTTGAATAAAAATAATCCTGATAGAACTGTTATTGAACATGATAATGGTTTTATAATGCTAAATACAAGGTCATTTGAACTAGTTGGGGATGAGCCCTATGTTCTTCCAAGCCAATGTGAGCAAGTATTTTACTCAGAGGTTCCACGTAAACCGAGTTGGTCATTTGTTGTTAGACATTATCCAAGAGGAAGGCCAATAAAGTATAATGTGATGGAAGAAGAAGATACCAAAGAAGTAGAAGATGAAGTGGATGATGATCACAATCGACAGTTAAACAATGACGATGAAGAAGAACAAGAAGAAGAAGAAGAAGAAGAAGAAGATGATGATGATGATGATGATGATGATGGTGGTGGTGGTGGTGGTGGTGATGATGGTGATGATGATGGCGAAGACGTTAATGATGATGATGATGACGATGACGACGATGATGATGATGATGATGATGATGATGATGATGATGATGATGATGATGATGATGATGATGATGATGATGATGATGATGGTGATGATGACCTTGATGTTCATGATGATGAAGAATGAAATGTATGAGGAATGCGATTAGTATATTATCTATTTAATATTGAATTCTTGATACAATTTTTTTTACATAATTAATTCATTTTGTTTTGAATTCTAATCCATTACATAATTAATTCATGATGCACCTTTTAATATGGAGATGGAGATAGGGAGTGTGACTATTTATGTGACAATTTTTAAATTGTGTTTATTTATGGAAATTGGATTGTTTATTAGCTATGTGACTATTTATGTGACCATTTAGTTGAGGATCCTGCATAGTCTACATAAAGTAAAGGTAAGGAATAAAAAAATTTATAATGATTTTGATGACAACATCTTTTTAATATTTAATACTCCTTTTGTCTACAAAGTTCATGTTGTTCATGTTGTGTATGATGTAATTTCGCTAACGTTTTTTATATTTTTTCTTTGTCACAAGCCAACATGGATCCATCACATATCGCAGATAGAGATGTACCTTGTGACACTTCTACCAAGTAGGTAAACCTCATTGTAATTGTACAAATTAGGTAGAAGCAAACTGTTACATTATTATGTTTTTTTTTTTAGCAATTTATACTAATTTTGTAATTGTTAATGATTTTCTTGACATAGACAGATGTTCAGGGAAAGGGAAAGGGAGTTGCAGTACCTGAGCACCTTTCTATGGATGTGGAATCATTAGGGTTAAGCAATGATGACCTTGAATATCCCACAGACCTTGTGAAATTATTTAAAATGCCTCTTATAAAAATTAGAAAAGAGATTGTTGCTTTGGCAGCCATGCATCCTACCACTGATGAGATATGACAAAGGGTGGAATTATTGTATAAGACAGCAGAAAACTTTCAAGTAAGAAGTAATGAAAGCTTTAATTATAACGAAAGTTCCATAATGGTTTATATTTTATTCTCTTTTTCTGTCATTAACTAAAATATGTACGTATTATTTTTACAACAATTTATCTGCCCTCATGAAAGTTGTTCCTAAGATCAGGGTGTTGCAGGATCAGGTGATGACGATTTTCTTGTATTATCACTTGCTTGGCTTATCACTCTAAGTACCCAAAACACATCATACTTCATACTATCAATTTTTAAAATAAAGGTTCATCCTTGTTTACAATTCTTGCACTTTTCATATATTTAATGTTTGATATATTTAATGTATTATTCTTTAGGTGTTGTCAATGTTACTGTGCAAATGTCGACGTTGCCTCATCAGAGGTCACCCTCACCTGTATTGCCGACTACAATGTCAGCAACACGTAGCATGTAGACATCCTCTAGTGCACGTCATATTGGCCCACCCACTGTTGGTAGATCCCTCTTTTGCTCTATCTTTTGTCATGTGTTTATTTCCCTTCAAGTGTTCTTTCTTGAATTCTAATGCCATTTCATAGTGGATTCATTTTTTGCAGGAGGAGATGCACATGAGGATGTGCTAGAGGTGACTACTGCTGATAACATACCATCATTTCCTAGATCTTCTCGTATTGCTAGTACGGGAATGTTGCAGGCCACATTGGTGGTGAGCGATGAAGAAATGCTTCCCTTAAAGATACTAAAGGTTCCAAGTACTTTAAAATTATTATTATATATACTCTAATTGTAATTTACTTTATGATCACTCGTTTTGGACTAATGATCCCATGAATTTTTTGCAGGCAATGATATTTTCTATAAACATCTTAGTGACATTGCATTGTAGATATTTGGGCCCACCATACATAAAAGGTGGTACATCATATATGAACTAACCCTTATCCACTTTTGATTTCATATCATTGCTAGAATACTTTTCCTTTGATCCATTTCTTGAAGTGTAATAAATGTAGCTTCAGTTCATTTCTGAATCTAACAGGTTTATTTTTTCTTTAAAAGGTGGAATGACCAAAAAAAAAGGTTCAAAGATGAATTGACAAACCAAATGGTTGAGTGGTTTGGAAATGACACCTTTGACAAAACCAAGCTCCTTGAAAAAGCTGGAACATATCTAAAGTATGTGAGGGACAAATACAGGACCCATTTGGAGAGGAACCTAAAGTACGAGTGTCCCCCCATGATTCCAGAGAGGGAGTGGAAGGACCTGATTTTGGATGCCAAGGAGATAATTGAAAGGAAAAAAGGAAATACACCAATAGACGCCAAAAGAAGGTATGGGATACTATCAAGAATGTAATTATGTAGTAATTAATTACTCTTTATATTTATATAATCTAGCATATTTCAAACTTTTTATAGACTAAGTGACACGTCAAAGGCAACCAAGGCAAGTCAAGAAAAGCATGGGCAACACAAACTCGGCTCTGGTGGCTACATGAAACTTGCTACATGAATTGTAAGTATCTCATGTAAACTCCCATATTGTCTCAAAATATTAATAAATTGCAAACATTTTTTTTATCAAATGCAAGCAAAATTCATGGTACCAAGCAAAAATGCAGGGCTTTGAATTCAATAGAGTGCCCACAGAAGATGACAAGAGAATTGCCTACCAACAAGGCTATTCAGCCATGGCTGATCGGCTACGAGAATTGAGTGGGCATACACAACATTTGAGTGCATCCATCACACAAGTAAATATGCTAAATGGAAGTTGTTTCAAATTGAATACTTTACCAATAATCTAATTGATGTTGAGTTCCAACATAAAGTGACTATATTTCTTTTAAATAAGCAAGCAATGATAACAATGTGCATGTTATTGGAATGCAGCCTGCTAATTGTGAAACACCACCTGCACATGAAGGTCCGAATGTGCATCCCAGAAGTGGAGGTATTCATTTGCTATTCAAATTTATTTATTTAGCTATTAATACAATTAAACATCTTAATTTATAACTAGAGTAGTAATTAATGTAACCTTTTTTGTTAATATTTTAGAGCATGTAGTCGGTGGTGAGCAAGTGGAGCATGATCTGGGTACACAACATCAAGAACGTGATGTTCCCCACTCAGGTAAAAAGGACCACTGTTATTTCTTTAAATAAATATAATTGCAATTGGTGTTCAACATTACTGTAACCTTTAGTATTTCAACTCCAGATGATCTAGAGGGTGTTCAGCATGTTGAGGTTGAGGCTACACAAAATGATGTGGCCCCATCAGGTAAAGAGCACAACAATTATGTTCTCTAAATTAATGAAATACTTGTAACAATAATAATTTTATTTTTTTGAATTTAACTCATTTCTTTGTTATTGCAGAGGACCCCCTTCACTTCAGTGTCCTCGTCCTCAGTATAGGACTAGGCATACATTGAGATCACGAGCAGTTGGCGGAACATCTGCAGAGGGGGGAAATGATGAAGACATCAATGTTCCACTTAGTCTTTTCATAGCTTCAAAGAAAAAACAAAGAAAGAAATGATTGTAATCTAACTTATTTGATAATGACTGATTTTTATGTGTTAGTGAATGTAATTATGTGCTAATTAATGGTTATGGATGATATGTGTTAATTAATATTGATGAATGTTGTGGGTTAATTAATGTTAATCAATGTTATGTGTTAATGAACGTTATGTGATATTAATGAATGGATGCTATATTTTATTAATGGTAGAAAGAATTAATGAATGAATGTTATAAGATGTTAATGGGGAATTTAGAGTGATGTTAGGGGGGGGGGGGGGAGGGGCCAAATGAGCTTCCACCTTCACGTGGTTGGCCCTGTTAAGTAGAGAATATTAAACTATTCTCGAAACCAAGCAAAGCTCAACAAGGTAACACACTTTTCAATATTTCATTATGTTGCATAGTTAATCTTATTGAATAATGTATATTGAATCTTAATTGCAGGGTCCAAGAGATATGAGTTGCTTCTAGTGTTGATATCCAAGGTGGGACTACAAAAGTTATGAATATGCCTCATCCTTGTAAGTTTTTTTATTACAAATCCTAATGCTTGAGACTAAACTTTTTGTTCTTGATGTTTTTCACTAGTTGTCATAACCTTTGACTTTGATGCTTGTTCCTTAATAGAACTAGATGTTTCTTGTATGCATACCAGTGCCTTATCCAGGCCACAGAGTCATCTAAGTTTAAACAATACTCCCACAATCAAATATCTCCACACATACCATCACCTCGGCTTCTATAAAACCCCACATATGCCTGACATACATAAGAATTTACCCTTATCAAACTAGACTACATTCATCAAATTCAAAATCTCCCACAAGGAATTTACTGATAGAAATGCTTCATGCATATTTAATTTCCCTCCTGGAAAGAAAAGCTAAGAAACGCCTCTATTTAAGATTGCCTTATAATCCATACTCAATGAATAACCCTAGATTACTCATATTGAAAACAGTATATATTTGCAAGTAGACCAGAAGACAACACAAAATTTAGGCTCGAAAGTTGATAGTTTGTATATTGATATTAATTTTGAGAAAATATTATAAAACTCAGAGTATTCTCCATAAGACTAGAAAAAAGCTCAGATAAATTTTTGTAATGTTTTCTTACAATTACTTGCGATCATTTTTTAAGGAGTCCTGGTATCCATTTATAATAGTATGGATGCATACAAGCTTTGGACACTTCAAAAGAAAGTTTGTTACAAACAACCGGTCATTTTCAAGAAGCGATTATAAGTCCTTTTTAGCATTTGCAACTTCCTCTACTTGTTCTGTTGCAACCTCTTGTAACTGCTCCTGAGCATCTTCTTTCTATCCCATATACTTATCTTTCCACTCCTGATACACATCATCACTAGGCCAAGTAAAACAAGCAATCTTTTGTTTCATATCTTCTAGCCACTTCCAAGTGACTCGTACATGCCCAATCTCTGTTTCTATGAAACCATTATGAGATTTCACTTTTTCAATTTCCTTAGTTGTTTGGACAAATAAGGATGTGTCATCAGTACTAATAATTTGATTGATCCTTAGGGACAAATTGTGGTCCACCTCCTTTAACCAAGTAGTCTCTTCCTTTAGCTGGACAGGACCAATGAAACCTCCTGGAAACATTTCAAATTTATGATTTGAATATTCTTTCCTATAAAGTTGGGCTTTTCTTTTTATACCCTCTCCTTCCACTGAAAGAATATTCATCTCTTTTATAAACTCACATGTGGACCTTAGATTGTCATTCTCTTCTGCATCTGCATGGGAAGAACACATGAGCTCTAACTCTTTACCTCTAGGCACCCACTTATTCAGGATTGGTTCCAAAGTGGCTTCTTCTTCTTTGAATTTGATCAAAATCTCAAGAATCCTCTTCATATTTATGTATACATTGGAGGTTTTGACTGAGTCAGCAAACTTCAAGATGGTGGCTTTCACCTTCTCCTCATATTTGTTTGCATACAATGTCTGAGCTTGTTTCAATTTTTCCAACTCATGTTGGAAATTTTCAGGTAATTGGGAACTAGAAGGCATAGGAGAAGGGGGATATTCAATGATGGGACTCGTAGGAGGGGGTCTTGCTGGAGAGGAGGCTATCATGAGTGTAGAAGATTCACCAGGATGATATTGACCTACCAGTTGACTCTGGAGTCTAGCAATTATGTTGTCTCTGTTGGCTATTCCTTCTTGAGCATCATTGTAAGCTTTTAAAATATTCTCCAACTTCAATTGGAGATTAGCCTTTTCTTATGCCTCTTTCTCTGCCACCACAACACTGAATTTTGCAGTCTCTAGGACTGTGCTTGCAGCTTCCACTACCCCTGTGTCTTGGACTCTTTTAACTATCATGCCTCCTAAGAGGCTAGATTCTGATGCATCCTTCCTTCTTTTGTTTTTATCCTTCTTTAAAGACCACATGACAAGAGCAACATTTTCCTTGTTGAATGTCACTCCTTCCATAGGCTTTGTTTCTTTCCTCATTGCATCAAGCACTAAGGCATCAGCTATATCCCATTCAGGGAGAATCAACACACCAGCCTTTGCTACCATTTCTCTTCCTTTCTTAGGGGTGATTGCTTTGAACTCCTCCATCATTTCTTGCTTAACCTCTTATTCTACCTGAGTTGTATTTTTAAGAGGCTGTTCACTTTTCCTCTGTTCACATCTAGTCTTGAATTGATCAATATTTTTCTTCCTTAGAAACTGTATAAAATCTCCTGATGTGACAAAATTATTGTCAGCTAGGAATTCTTCACTAGCTTGCTTAATAGTAAGGTCCATTTCTTGGCCCTTTAACTCACCATCAGTCAAATCCATTTCAGCATTAGGTGGCTCTTCGGGCATCCCCTCTTAGGTCTCCTCATAGGTATAGGCAATCTCACCGAGACTCCCTAACTGCAATAATTGTTCAGCCACAGCTTGTTCATCTCCAATGTGGATAGGAGACTGAGATGGAGAATATTGAGGCTCATCAGTTTCAATTTCCTTTCCCACTCTCTGCTTCTTAGGGGAATCTTGGATGTCAATGACATCTTCAATTTTCCTCTTCCCTTTTGAAGTGGAAGGTTCACCTGTCACTAGCAGTATCACAGTGTACTTTGACCTTTTGTGCATTACATAGTCACTAGGTGGGATATCTCTAGCAAAGGCAGGCTTAGCCAATACCATCTTAGCCTTATCAAGCTCATTTTGCATTATGGCCTCCCTCTTTTCTTTTAAGGTCTACATGAGATCTTCAAAATAAAGAATCAGGAATTTTATTTTCTCCTCAAATGGATTGAAGCTAGAAAGGGGGTCATAGCCAGTGTCAAATTGATGGATAAAATCAAGGGCTTTCTTATATGCTACCCACTTCTCCTTCCTCAATTCTTGCTCATCTAAGCTAAATTCATTTCTAATCATATCTTCTGGGAACTGAAATTGATGTGGCCTACCTCTGCACACTGCTCTTTTTCTGAACATGCCATGAAAAAATCCTCGGGGTCTGCACATCTTGACACTATAGTAGACAACCTATATGGCTTAAAGAATTCTTCAAAAAATCTCCATCCACCCTTAGTGATCACAAAATGGTGAGCCATGGTAATAGTTGGGAAAATAGTCCCTTTACCTCTATTGGTTAGCTCTGCTTCTTGTACTCCCCCAATTTGTCTCAGGACTTCTGCAATCCCTATCTTCAATGGGACTTGATGGGGTAGTAAAAAGGGGGTGCCTCTAAATCCAAACACTCTAAAAACAATAGACATAGGGTACAAATATATGTCTCCCCAATTGTGAACAATCTTGATATCCTCTGCAAACTCCTTTGGTCTGAGAAACTCCAAAAGAGCCCTAGGAATTCTAGGGTTTTCTCTGCATAGAAGAATCCTAATTTTAGATGCAAAGCATCTATCAAACTTTAATAACTTGCATCTTCTCTATCCCAAGATAGAACAGTACTCCACAATTGCACTGGCATCTCCTCTTTATCCTTGACCTTAATCAGGTCCATCTCCTTTCCAAAATAATCAGCCCCTTTGAACATAAACATATGCATTAACATGGAGTACCATCCAAATGGCCTATCCACCTTACCATTTTTGATTCCTACTAGCCCTTTATGAATTGCATCAGCAAGGTATGAGGCATAATCAAATGTTATTGCTAGGGAGGGGTTTAGAATTTGTGCAATCATTAACATATAATGGGTTGGCATATTCTTTTCAGCATCCTCTCCAAAAATCTGGCATAATGCCCAATACATACCCTTTGCTCTTAGAGTGAATAGGTTGAGAGAGAATGGTTCCATTGTGCTGGGGCCTACAATTGTTAACCCTCCTGTCTTTACAAATAATTCTTTCAGTGGGCCACTTCTAAGATGATCCCTTTGTGTTTTGTAAACCTGAGCTAACGACTCAAAGTCAATAGGTTCTAACAAATCAAAGGACTCGCTGAGTTTAAACACTTTCCTGAATTCATCTTCATTTATCTCAATCAAGACTGATCCCTTTATGTTCCTGATGCATCTTGCCATGGAGTCATAATTCTGTGCAATCAAAGCTAACAAATCTACATCCATAAAAACACCTAGGACCACAAGCTTTCCTACATCCTGCTCCCATATGCCATTCAAAGGAGCTGGGGAATTCCTCTACCCAAAATCGACTTTGAAGAGTCCTAAGCCTGACAATCCTATTTCAGGGTCCCTCAACCAATTACTCTTATCATAAAGGCCATCTCCAATTTTTAGACGAGGGTTCTTAGGTACTAGCTCTTTGGCCTTAGCCCCAACATTGGTGGACATGGTTAATTGCTCTAAAAAATCATCACAGATATTTTGGTCCTGGTAATTCACCTTCCCTGTCAATTCTCTTCTGGGTGCCATTTTGGTCAAACAATTATACCACTAGCAACTATTACAGACCTCTAATGAAGTAATTCACACAACAGTATTTGAGAACAAACCAAGAGTTATCAAGAAAAGCACAAGAAACCTGATTATTCACCTGAAGAAAATCGCTCTGTAACAAACTTCGATGAAACAATACTTAGCAATCAAGTTGATGCTGACTCAAAAAGGACAAGTTGGCATTTAAGTTTTAGAAATTAACTCCACATGCTTCGGCATTATTTTTAGAATTGAATTCGCCAAATTGAATTCAAAACTGGCTCCAATGGGTCATAATTCCTCTAAGTCTTTCCTTTGTTTCGCTCTTTCGCTATTTCACAGAACATAAAACCCATGCTCTTTTCTTTCGCGAAACAATGCTGGTTGTTGGATCATGAGAACTTGCATTGCCTTTATCTCCATTTGATCTCTTTGCTTTAGTGTCAAGCCCTACCTCCTTTTCACCACTTCACGGACTTTAATAGTTGTTCACTTTTCCTTCGCGAGGCCACGCCAAGCGTTAGATCAAACTCAAATCAACCGGCCTTTAACTCCAATCGGGACCGTCAATCCTTTTAATTAACTGCACCTCATCTTGATGGCTAACGGTTTTCACCATTTCGCTGAGGTTAAGCTATGGGCATCTTAGGGCCACAAAACAATGAGAAGTGTTGGATCAATCTTGAGATGAATGCCTTTTAATTGGGCCCTTTCTTGTCGATGAGAACCATCTCCACTTTCCTTGATATCTTTTATCGATGGAGTAATTGTCTTCGATGAGTCCTTTCTAAAGTTCATCGGCGTTTGCTTTCTTTGATGCCCTTTTTATATCGATGAGACATCGCTGGGTCTCATCGATACTATTTGAATCTTAGATACTTCGATAGAATGCTTTTAGACTTGTTCGATAACTTATGGGTTATTACGGTATCAATGAAAATGATGATTTCTTCCAAAGAGAGATGGCTTCTATCGATGAAACCATGTGTATCGAAGACATGCCTTTTAGTCTCCTTGAAACTCATTCTCATCGAAATCTTTTTGCTATCCACCGGGTTTCATGTCGAAGAGACTTTGGACTTCGGTGACTTCTTTTGTCCTCCCATCGAAACTCATATCCTTATCGATATCATTCATCGATGTAGTTTTCTTCTGTTTTATCGATATCACTTTTTCGATGAAAATGCTTCTTTCAGTGAATCTTCCTTATCTTGCATCGATGATATTGTTTCTTCGAAAGCCTTTTCTTATTGGTGGGGGCCCACCACTTGGTCACCAAGTTTGTTCTTTGATTTACGTTATTTGGAGGACATGTCTAACCTTTTGATTTGCGATCCCTACCTCCTGGATTGCTCACTTGGAATGCCATGTCATTTCGCCACTTCGCGAAAACTAACTCTCGAGCATCTTTGGGTTGCGAATCAACACAGGTCATTGATTATTCTCTGAACCACTCACTCTTTACTCGATAGAAAACCCACCGGCTTCTGGGACCTGCCACAACCTTTCGCTATTTCACAATAGTTAAAACACGTGCACTTTGATCTCATGAAATAACGAGGGCCATCCGATTAGATAGAACATGATCGGTCTTTAATCTTCAGACAAAGCTTGGACATTGGGCCCACCAAACCCTTTCGCTATTTCACAGAAGGGTAAAACTCGGTTATCTTTATCTCGTGAAACAACGCGGGGCATCAGATCTCAAGGACTTGCACTACTGTTACTCTTTCTACTAACCGCTTCACCCAAGCCCACCATCTTTTTGCCATTTCGCAACTTGTAAACCACGAGCATCTTTAGGTTGCAAATCAACACAGGCCATTGATCTCTTTCCAAACCGATTGCCCTTTAGCCAAGAAAGAAGTCCTCATCGCTGGGTCTCGCCAAACCTTTTCGCTACTTCACAATAGGTAACTTTCGGGCATGTTGAGTTCGTGAATCCACACGGGCCATCCGATTGACTGAGAGTTGTGCGACAATTACAAGGCCTGATGGTCAATAGAAAAGGTAATTTAAAGGCGAATAAAAATTAAAACATTTAAAAGGACCGCCTAGGTAAAAAACAATGGGGGGAACACTTTGCATGACAAAAGGACCCATTACTTAAGTGAATAAAGTAACACAGAAATAGAATTATAAGGGTTTTTTCTTAGACATTTTGAAAGTGATTAAACCTAAACCCTAAAGCCTCTTTAGGACCCAAAGCAATAGAAGTCACAAGGCCATACCAAACCCAAGAATTTCATAGACTTAGCCAATTATGGAAAAGAATACCCATTTTTTAAACAGTGATAACAGTAACCTCTGAACCTTTATCTCTTCCCTCAAAAATGAAACTTGCCATTTGAATTCCTTTCTCATATTGATTATCTTAATAATATTTGTTCAATGTTTTTCATCGCTAAAAGATTACCTTCCTTTTAGATAAATTAGTTAGATTCTTATTATGTTGAAGAACATTTAGTTAGTTTTCTCCTTCAACTGAAGTAGTTATGTTTTATTTTGAAATGCTCAATTTTTTATCTTAATATAGATCACAATTTATTTTCTTTAAGTATAGAATTAATGGAATATTACATATGGTATTAGAGCAACCAAGTTCAACATTGAACCTCAGGCTTTCCACCTATAAACAAAACTATATACATATGCAGGCGCACCATCGTTGAGATAATATGCATGCGCACTATATACAAAACTATATTCGCAAGTAAATCTTTTATTCAAATCCACAATATGAAACATAGAGTTTTACTAGAAGAATACAAGTAACCTGATCTCCTTTAGATAATATCACAAGCAATTGCCTACAGAAAGATGTAGTAATCCATAGCATATACACAAAGGAAAGATGACTGATTATATTATGTATGTTCACAAAATGGTACAATAGTAAGCCTGAGGCTATATTCTACTTCTTCTCTAATGATCCTTATTGTTACAAAAATTCCCTCATTTATATGAGGGTATACATTGTCACCAAGCATCGTGGCTTTTCAGCACATAACTATTAATTAGCACTCTTGTTAACAAACTGGAAGATAAACAAGTTCAACATTCCTATGTGTTTAATGTACTTATCATCTTTATACATTAGAATGTCATTGTTTAGTGTCCTCATGTCACTTTTTGTCTGGAAATGATTGGATAGAATATTGTTAACACAAAGTGACAAATCTTTGTCCCGATCCAACTTTGCTACTGCTTGATTCTTCTCATCACTTAACTCTTGTTTCCACTATTCCAACGATACTAACTCACCATTACTATAAAAAGAGGGCACCCTAGGGGTATTCCTATTGTCCAGCCTCTGATGCTCTTTCCTTAATTGATTTTCCAATTCATCATGGGACTTCAAGTGAGCCTCGGCTTCAATTTTATCACCTGGATTCATCAAACTATTGTCATTCATCAAGCCTTCCAACTGAGACCTGAGCCTTTCATGCTCTTTCATAGCTTTGACTATTCCAGTGTATGTCTTCCAATAGATTTATGCAACCTGCATCATACTTTTGAATCTATGGTCAACAACCTCGAGAACTAACTTATCCATCTTTTGCTGTTCCTTTTTTAGTTGTCAAGATGTCTTTTCGGCCACATAGCGTATGTCAAGGCATCCATGGCATCTCTGTCAACACCATATGTCATCCCTGTTTGACTGGTACCTGTATCAATCTGAAGCAATCTTGCTTGTAGCCTCTATTTTTCTTCATCGGTTTTCTCATATAGGCTTTTGTATGTACAATTTTCTCAGACCAGAAAATCTATCTGATCTTGGTTTAGTTTAGCGACATCCAAATTTAGTTTGCCAGTTGTTCTAGGGTTAGTCTTTCCAACCTGCTGCACCATCAAATGTCCAAAAGCTTCTTTTGTATCAACCAATATAGGTCTTTTATTTTTGGGATAGATAGCCCACTGTAAAAGAGCCTTCTGATCTGGATCATATCTTGATCCTCTAAAGAGTTTATCAATCTCTTTTGGCATCATTTTCCTACTTGGGTCCTATTTCTTGAGGAATCCATCAAACAAAAAGGCAGAGTTCATGTCCCATCTAGAGTATAATAGCACACCAGCTTCCTTAAGCAACTGTCTTCCCTTCTCAGGTGTCATTTCTCTCATCACAACATCCATCTCCTCTTGTAACTTTTGAAGCTGCTGCTCTTCTTCACTATTTCTCATATTATTCCTAATTTGAGATCCTTTATGTTGATAGAGGAATGTGGTGAACTCCTTGGAAGCAATGAAGTCACTATCAGCAATGAAAACCTCATGCTCCAGGAATCTGATGTCAGCCACTTCTTGAACATTCAGTTGTCCTGTTGCCAAGTCTATTGGTGTATCCTCTACATAACCAGGGGGGTAATCCTCTCAAGGAGTGAATGGAATGATGCCAGATGTGGAAGAAGGAGACATATGAGCTAAAGGCTCTGTATTCCTAATAGTATCAATGTAATCCCTAAAAACATGAGGTGGAACTCCCTCGAGTATATCCAATTCATGCTCCACAAGTTTTTTGGCCAAATCCAAGGGGTCTTCAATCTTTTGTAGCACGTTCTCATCCATTTTCCATCTATAAAGCTTCCATTTATAAGCCTACATTACTTTCTCAAACTTTATTTGCTTCACTCTGGCCTCTTCTCTGCCAATGTTCCTAATGAGGTCAATCGGTAGGTAAGATTTATGCTCTCTAACCTTCAGCTTTTGTGATGACCGGGCTATCCTTATGTATCCTTTAGGATCAAAATTGGGCCTTGGATCCCCCATAGACATACCATAATAATCCAATTTTGTCTGCAGCAAGCCATAACTCTTTGAACTTTTCACAATAAAATCTAAAAATACTAACAACCCAGGTACAATTGATTGTTTTCCATGGCTTGTCAGATGTTCTATACTCACTATTGACAGTTGCCTCAAAATTTCTAGACAAGCCACTTTGTTAGGTACTGTAAGTGGTATTAAGTATGGTCTCCCTTTGAGCCCGTATACCCTGACTTGTGTGCAGTTTGAAAAACAATAGCAATCTCCCCAATTGTGTTCAATTGAGGGATCTTCAGCGAAATCTTTTGGTCTTAGGAATCTTTGAACCTCTGGTGCAAGGGCATGATCGCATGGGCATCCCAATAGTCTATATAATGGCTTGATGAAGAACTCCTCAAAATGCCAATATTGATTATTCACATACCTCTGGTCCCATGAAGAAACCCATAGTTGCACTGGTTTTCTCATTCCAGCATTGTCATATGTCCTAACACATAACTCTTCTAGCCATAACCCTTCATCTTGGCCCACATACAATAGCATATGCATAAGTAAGGAATAATGCTTGAAATCAACATTGATGACATCCCCCTTTAACTTTTCTAACCCATGATTCAAAACCTCAATCAAATAAGCAGAAAAATCAAAGAAGGGGGGGTCCTTAGACTGCAAATCGGCACAAATGACCATGGCTGCAATATCCATCAAAGGATGGGCTTTTATCCCTAGAACTTGGGCAAAATAGTAATAGGTATACTTGAAATATGGATGGAAAGAGTTGACATCATAGGGAGCTTTGTCATCTTGACCTAGTGGCACTAAGGACCCTGCATTCCTAGGTCTATGTATAGGGAGTCTCCACATTTTGTAAATGTGCTCTAGGTTAAAATATTCACTTGTTAAATTCTTGAGGTCAAAAAATTCTTCAAATCCCCAATCCAACTCAAACACGGTGTCAATAACCTCCTTTGTGATTGCAAGAATTGGCTCACCCATGTAGTTATATATGGTCTTGGTTTTAGGGTCATAATTGTTTGCCAATGCCTTCATGAGCTCCACATTCATGAATACATTAGCCATAGCTAACCTTCCTAAGTTCAATCACCATAAATTGTTGATAGGTTGAGGGGAAACTCTTCTGTTGTACCCATATATGAATAATTCATACCCTCTCAACTCTGTCCATATGTCTCCAAGATCCTCAAACCGGTCTTCTAGGCCTTCCTCATCAGCTCTAATCTTCTTGGACCTCAAATTGGATGATGGGCACTGGTCAATCAGGTCCTAGGCCAAAGAATGCCCTTCCCTTTTCTGTCTTTTAGGTTTTTCTTCTGCAGCCATAGGTTCTTTTCCCTTTCTGGTCTTATTAGTTTTAGATGATGATTCCATTTGAATTTTGAAAAAGAGGTCTGTGTGCAAACAAATTACTTGGAATTACTGAGCTTTATCTGTGAATTCACCCAATTCCTTCTTTCAGTTCGTTGCATGTGAATTCCTTAATGTTGTTCCCTTTGATGGTTAATCCACTACTTATGGCATATTTAATCAGTTAGTAATGGCGCTTTGGACAATGGTCACTCAGGCACACGTTTGAATTTAGTGGTGATGTGACCTTCCCTGGGATTTGTTTATGGTTTTCATGGAAATCAATAATCATTTCAATGAGGATATGTCTTTCAATCATTTGTTTCTTTAGTCCATCAATCTCTTTGTTTCTATCGACAATACTTTTGCTTCGAATATTACTTCGATCAAGTATTTTTTCCTTCATCGAAATACTATATTCAGTCAGTATGGCTGTCTCCTCATTGAAACATATCTGATATCCATCAGGTCTTATGTCGAAGAAACCTTGGGCTTTGGTGTCCTACTTTATTTTTCCATCAAAATACTTCTTTCATCGATATCACTATGCCCCGTTGATGAATGAGTCTATTATCTCACTAAAGCTTTTCTTTATTTTCCCTTATCATTCTTCACCGATAAAGTTACATCGGCAAAACCACGCATATTGAGAACATTCCTTTTAACCTCCTCGAAACCTATATCCTTATCGATATCTTTTATCGATTTAGCTTCCTTTTGTCTGATCGATATTATTCTTTCGATGAAAACACTCCTTTTGATGGGTCCTTTTTATGTTGCACCGATAGTATTATTTCCTCGAGAACTTTTCCTGTCAATGAAGACCCTCTCTACTTTCTTCGATATCTTTTGTCGATGAAGTTTAACCTCCTCAAAACCTATATCCTCATCGATATCTTTTAATGATGTAGCTTCTTTTTATCTGATCGATATTATTCTTTCGATGAAAATGCTCCTTTCGGTGGGTCCTTTTTATGTTGCACTGATAGTATTGTTTCCTCAAGAACTTTTCTCGTTTATGAAGACCCTCTCTGCTTTCTTCGATATCTTTTGTAGATGAAGTTATTATCTTGGGTGAGTCCTTTCGGCATTTCCTTCCTTCGATGGCTCTTTTATATTGATGATAATTATTTTTTTTTAATAAAAATGATAATCGTTGGAATTACGATGAATACCAAGCTTTTGACTGACGACTTCTTTGACTGTCGGTAGAGTCCATTGGATTGTCGAATTTTCAACGGGCATGGCATCATCAACCAATCTGATGCCAAGTTTTCAATGGTGGATTTTGTTGACACTTTGATGAAAATTCATCGAAAATCCGACAAATGGTCATTGAAAATCAGCTTTGAATGTACTAGTGGCCTTAGACCAAAAAAATAATATCAACACATAAGACATCTCAGAAATACATCAATAGGTCCTATCCACATGTTTCATTAAAGTCGGTACATAACCTAGATCAACCAAGACCTAGTATAGGTCCACACACCATAGCAATGATCTCCATCCACCAAGTCTCAAACATGATCACCAACAACATCTTGAAACTCCACCAGAAGCTGCACCAAAACCACTTATGCAATTCATCAAAGATCTCCATCAAAAGCTCTGCTGGTGAAACCCTCACTAAAACTAGAAACCAATCTTCTAAGTAAGTAGGATATCAACCGATCACTAGACCAAAACCAACTGACCAAATATGAGTATTAGTATCATGAACAAGCCAATTCCATCACCAGATTATACCGGAGCCTACCAAATCATGTCGGATCCAAGTTAACCAGAAACCACTCAACTTACCGAGACCAGAAGGGTGTCGATAAAGCATCCAAATAGCTAGTGTTGGCATCAATGATAAAACGTCAATGCAACACATAATCAACTCTACCAAATGCCAACAATCTCCCCCTTTGGCATTGATGGCAACACTAGATGTGAAAAACATCTAAGTACCAAGAAATTCCAAATAAGCCTCACCCAATGGAAGACTACCAACAATCTCCCACAGATAGCTCTGAAAATAAATATCTCCCCCTGTGAATAATATCTCTGAATTTATTTTCCTTTTTCACATCAATATCACTCCCCCTTTGACATGAATGCCAGAAATTTGATAAAAATATCAAAGAAAAAACATAAACCACTGAATCACAACGCTGACTACTCCCCCTGAGCAGTAGCATCCACATCAATGCTGGAATGAATAGTATCTTTGATAATGCATGTTGGACTGATGCTAAATTGCATCAATCAAGTCTCTACTGGAGGGGTAGAAACTCCCAATCTATCTCTCAGATACTCAAATGATTCCTTGGACAAAGGTTTAGTGAAAATATCTACAATCTACTCTTTGGTGTTCACATAAACCAATCTAACTTCATTTGCTTCCACCTTATCCTTCAAAATGTTATACTTGATAGATATATTCTTTGTTTTAGAATAAAATACCAGATTCTTTGATATATCAATAGTAGTAGAGTTATCACAGTGAATAACTATTGGTGCATCATAATCCACCTTTATATCCTTCAACATTTTCTTCATCCATAAAACTTGTGTATAGTTAGTAGCAGCAACAACTACTTAGCTTCAACAGTAGATAAAGAAGTGCATGACTCTTTCTTGCTGATCCATGAAACCAACTTCTTTCCAAGAAATAAATCTCCACCAGAACTACTTTTCCAATCATCAACATCTCCCCACCAATAAACATCTATATATGGACATAAAGTAAAGTTATCATCCTTAGGGTACCACAAGCCATATTATGATGTACCTTACAAGTATCTAAAAATCCTTTTCATCACCATCTCATTATTTTCTCTAGGATCACTCTAAAATCTTGAAACAATACAAACAACATTCAT
Organism: Cryptomeria japonica; assembly: GCF_030272615.1. NCBI lineage: Eukaryota > Viridiplantae > Streptophyta > Pinopsida > Cupressales > Cupressaceae > Cryptomeria > Cryptomeria japonica. The sequence continues at coordinate 38,109,757 of NC_081412.1, forward strand.
AATGTTAGGCCTAGTCTGAGTCAAATAAAGAAGACCACCAATCATAGATTTGTATCTTGTAGGATTTACCAGTGCAGAAACATCTTTTCTTGTCAATTTCTTGCTTGTAACCATAGGAGTACTTACTGGTTTAGAATCTGCCATACAAAATTTCTTCAAAAATTCCTTAGCATATTTAGTTTGACAGATGAAAATACCTTTGTCAATCTGATTAATCTGCAAACCTAAGAAAAATTCCATCTCACCAATCATAGACATCTCAAATTCTTTCTCCATATTTTTAGAAAACTCTATGCATAACTTATCTTCACCTCCAAAAATAATGTCATCACCAAATACTTCAATAATCAGTATATCATCATCAGTGACTATATAATATAAATTACTATCAGCACGGCCCTTAGTAAAACCAAGCTTCAAAAGATATTTATCCAACCTTGCATACCAAGCTCTAGGTGCTTGTTTCAATCCATATAAATATTTCCTTAACCTGCAAACCATATCTGTATCATCTGATAGTAAAAAACCATTAGGTTGCTCAATATAAACTTCTTCATCAACATCCCCATTCAAAAATGCACATTTAACATCCATCTGATAAACCTTGTAGTTTTTATAAGCAGCATAGACAAGAAATAATCTTATAGCTTCAATCCTAGCTATAGGTGCAAAAGTTTCTCCATAATCAATTCCTTCCTTCTGAGAATATCCTTTACAAACCAATCTAGCCTTATTCAGGTTATAACTTGACCATCCTCATTCAATTTATTCCTAAAATCCCATTTAGTTCCAATAACATTTTAATTTTTAGGTCGGGGAACCAAGGTCCATGTATTATTTTTCTCAATCTGATCTAATTCTTCTTCCATAGCTTTCAACCAATATTCATCTTTACATGCCTCAATTACTGATATCGGTTTAACTTGTGAAATTAAACATACCTCATTAATTGCTAGTCTTCTTCTTGTCATCACTTCATTTCTCTTATCCCCAATGATTTGATCTTCTGAATGATTCAATCTCACATACCTAGGAGTCTTCTAACTTTCTATTCATCTTCCCTATTCTTTAGTTACTATAGAATTCTCTGATGTTTCCTGAGTAACTTGTTCAACTCTCTATTTCGGTAAAGGTACTATTGGTTGACATATAATCATTTCCACTGTCGGTTCCTTCTCATAAACTCTAATTTGACTTATGTTCATCTCATCTACTTTCACATTAGCACTCTCCATAATTCTCTATAATCTCTTGTTATAACATCTATATGTTTTTTTTTCATTAGAATAATCAATAAATATGCCTTCATCACATCTAGGGTCAAATTTCCCAATAATATCATCTCTCCTGATATAACATTTACTACCAAAAATTCTGAAATACTTAACTGTAGGTGTATTGCCAAACCATAATTCATAAGGTGTCTTACCGATTTCTCCTTTGATATGTACTATGTTGAATGTATAAACTGTTGTGCTCACTGCTTCTCTCCAGTAGTTATGAGGTAGACTAGCTTCCATCATCATTGTTCTAGCAGCATCCAAGATAGTTATGTTCTTCCTTTCCACAAATCTATTCTGATGAGATGTTCGAGGAGCAAAAAATTGTCTTCTTATACCATGCTTGTCACAAAAGTTATTAAACTCACCGAATGTGAATTCTCCACCATGATCTGATATCAAACATTTAATCTTCAATCCTATCTTAGTTTCCACTTTAGCCTTAAAGATTTTAAACTTTTCAAATGTTTTAGATTTTTCTCTCAGAAAAGTAACCCACATCATTCTAGAATAATCATCAATGATTAGCATAAAATATCTATCACCTTGAAAACTTTTAACTCTAGAAGGGCCACACAAATCGGTATAAATAAGATCAAGAACATCATTTGATTTATCTTGTATACTCCTAAAAGAGATTCTGACCTGTTTACCCATCTGACATTCTTTATATATAGGATTATGGGGCTTCATAATATTAGGTATATCCCTAACTTCCTTAGTTGAATTGATCTTCACAATGCAATCAAAATTCGCATCACACAACCTTTTATGCCATAGCCAACTCTCATCAATCTGTGTAATCAAACATGTCTTCTCACCGGAGTTCAAATGAAATATATTACCTTTTGTTTGTGTACCGGTTGCAATCTCCAAGCCAGATCTTTTAATGATTTTGCATTTCCCATCCTTGAACTGTAATTGAAATCCCTTGTCTACCAATTGTCCTACACGCAAAAGATTATGCCTCAAACCTTCAACATAATAAACATTTTCAATATTGATCTTACCATCCAATGATATAGTTCATTTTCCTTTGATCATACATGCCTTGTCATCTCCAAATCTAACTAGACCACCATCAAATTCTTGCAAAGATATAAACTTCCCTTTATCTCCAGTCATATGATGTAACAACCACTATCAATTACCCATTCATCCTTGTCTTCAATTTTAGCAGCAAGTGCCTTTTCTTCAGGTACATTATCTTCCAATGTCGGATCATCTTCCTTGATAGCCAGGAACACCCATTCCTTCCCATTGCTAGATCCACTCGCAGAGCCTTCTGTTGGTTCATCATCTGAATTAGTAATGCCTTCCTCGACCGCTATGTAGCATGATTTGTCTCTATTTTTCTTATACTTATACTTGTTCTGATATCTAGGGTTAGGCTTAAATGATCTTCTAACTCTTTCTTCAAATCTTGAATTTCTTTCAAGACATATAGATGCAAAATGACCAATCTTATTACATGCAAAACATTTAAAAGGTGCTTTTCCTTCATACTTACTTCCTACTGGTCCTTTAGGTACTCTTCTAGCAAATAGTACTTCAAGTTGCTCAAACTCGTCATCTTCTCTCTTCATATCTTCCAATTCCTTTGCATAAAAATATTTTTAGTCTTGCTTACCAGTTGTAGATGTAGATGCATGAAAAGAAGGTTGAAATTCATAGCTCTAGAAGGTCCAAATTCTTCAAGATCAAAAGAAGATAGTTTCCCAACCAAAGTATCTCTATTGACAAATGTATTATCTATTGTTCTCAACTCATTAATAGTAGTAGCCTTCATTTTGTAAGTTGGTGGTAGGGCTCTCAGGACTTTAGAAACAATTTCATCTTCACTCAGAGTTCCACCACAACATTGAATTACCATAGCAATCTCATTTACCCTTTCCATGAATGCAATAATCCTTTCATATTCTTCCATCTTCAGGTTTTCATATCTCACCCGATAACCATCAAGTTTAGAATTTTCACTATAGGGTCACCTTCATTAAGAGTTTCCAACTTATCCCATATAGCCTTTCCAGATGATTTGTCGGTTAATCCCATTATTTGTTGATCATAAAGTGCACACAAGAAGGCTTCTCTTGCTCTACAATCATTCTCAAGCTCCTTGTCTAGGTTTGCCAGAGGATGATTGCCAGATCTTGGATTATAGGGTGTGACATCATTCTGTGTGATCTCCCAAATCTCCTTGCCAAGAAATCTCAGATGAGTCTCCATCTAAATCTTCCACACTATGTAATTTGTTCCATCAAGCCTCAGAATATCCCTTCGAAAGATAGCTCTAGATGAACTGGATGAACTTGAACTGTTAGTCACCATAGGATCTTTCTCAAGCAGTTAAGCTTTCTAAAGAGAGGGCCAAAGCTCTGATACCAATTGTTAGATAGTTCAAATAACCGGAAGACAAATGAGAGGAGGGGGGGTGAATCAGTTGTCATAGATTACTGGAACCATTAGCAATTTAAAATTTAATACCAAAACCCAAAACATTAATAGATAAACCAATTAAGCATAAACAATAATCACATAATAAATACCATCCACATGACACCAAGATTTGTACATGGAAAACCTGGTAAAGGGAAAAACCATTGTGGGAAGCCAACCACAATCAAATAATACTTCTACAGTAAGCATGTGAATTAAAATTGAGGGGCTTACACATGCAGGAAGGCCTATAGCCTAGAGCTCACCACTCATCACAAAAGGAGCCTCAATGACTACATATAAATCTAGACTAAAATCCGGAGAAGTGTTGAACTACAAAAGATAACATCTCCTATTCTTGAGTACAGTTCCGGTTAAGCTCAATACCTAAGGACTAAATCCTCTAACATAAACCCAATTCGATCTCCAATGATCAACCAACTCCTCTACCTGAATGATATTACATTATTCACACATTACATTCCTTGACCATGACCTCTTACAATAACCATGATGATCTACAAGGATATCTTACACCTATATATACAAACCCTTGACCATAAACAATCAGGTCGGCCACTAGACAATAAACCAATTACATAATTACAAACCATGGCAGCCTTAGACAAAACAAATAATATCAACACATAAGACATCCCCAAAAATACATCAATAGGTCCTATCCACATGTTTCATTAAAGTTGGTCCATAACCTAGATCAACTGGGACCCAATATTGGTCCATACGCCATAGCAATGATCTCCATCTGCCAAGTCTTGAACATGATCACCAACATCATCCTGAAACTCCACCAGAAGCTACACCCAAACCACTTATGCAATTCATCAAAGATCTCCATCAAATGATTTGCCTTGAAACCCTTGCCAGAACCAGAAACCAATCTTCTAAGCAAGCAGGATATCAATTGATCACCAGACCAAAATCAACTGATCAAATATGAGTACGAGTATCATGAACAAGCCAATTCCATCACCAGATTATACTGGAGCCTATCGGATCATGCCAGATCCAAGTTAACTAGAAACCACTCAACCTACCGAGACCAGAAGGGTGTCGCTAAAGCATCCAAACAACTAGTGTTGGCATCAATGGAAAAAAATTTAATGCAACACATAATCAATTCCACCAAATGGCCAACAATCAATACCTAGGGAAAAGATATTTTTTACAATTTTTTTCTCTATTTTTTAATTTTTTCATGTGTGAAACACAATTCTTAATGTTTGATGAAAAACCTACATTCATAGGAAATAAAACATAAATATATTAATGAAATTAAATATATTAAAAATTATATTATTTGGAAAGCTTATAATAAGGACTAAATATTTACAAAAATAAAACTTCGAAATGAATTCATTTGACCCCCCCTAAAGATAACGTAAAAGTGATTTTTTATTAGCATTTTGATAGGTGTGAAAGAGACTCCATTGTAGGTTTGATTTATTTGGCTTGATGATGATGATAGAGTTGTAATAGGTTGATTGATGACTTGATTTGTGTTGTCATTGATGGCAACCATGTTTTGTTAGTTATATAAGTCATCTAGACCAACCGGTAGAGGAAGTAGTTAAACAGTGAACCAGTAAACAAGGATAGTGCAATGTTCAAGTGACTGATATGGACGATCGGTGAAGAGTTAGGTGTTGTGGTTTGGAACATATGTTTATGACATTGGCATGTGTCTATGATTGCAACTGCATCAACAGATTCAAAGTATTGAATGATTTATGATGGATTTATTAGAGATAGATAGGAAGAACAGAGAATCGGTATAGCAGAGTTACTTTGATTAGTAAACCGATAGACTTTTTCTTATATTTTTGAGTTATTAATTGTGTGGACGACATGAGTAAAGTGTATTGAGCAAGATTGACTAGGTACATTGAACCTAGCAAATTGTTCCAAGGTTATTTGCTGACTTAGTAGAGTTATTTATAAAAAGATGAATGTTATGTGACGATGTATAAGATGATGGATCTAGAGTGAAGATTTGATCGTGCGGTGAAAGAAAAATTTGTGTGTTGATGTCTAGTTGGTGTTAGAACAAGAACTAAAGTGGATCTAATTAGGCACAAAGGTGCTAACAACAGATCAGTCACTTGTTGTTCCCTAACTGTTGCAGCAAGAAAATCCTCTAACAAGGTCACTCCTAACAAGGTGCGATAGGATCCTCACAGGTCTGAAGGTTAAAACCTTTAACAGGGTGACAAATTAGCTTGTGTTTAAAATACCTTAGCTGGGTAGCTCCTAACAGGCCTTATTGCAATATCTCTTAACCAGGCTAAGACACTCTTAACCAGGTGTGCCCCTAACAAGGTATTTGTAAGACCTTAATCAGTCAGATCTCTATACTGCAGATAGTGGAACTTTGTGAGTACTAATTCCCACCATAGTTTTTCGCATTTGGGTTTCCATGTGAAAAGTTATTGTGCTATAGTTTGCATGCTTTATTGGATGTTTGCATATGTGGTTATATTTCTTGCATGCTTATTGATTTTCAAGTTGGTGAGATCAGTTATAAGATTTGTATTGTTTTTGCTTACACTAATTCACCCCCCCCCTCTCAATGCCTTATAAGTATCAGATTTAGAATTAGAGAGGTTCTATCCAAGAAATTTTGATATAAGAGCCTTTGATCTAACTCTCCTCAACTAATTAGTTCAAATGGAACATCTTAAAGCTTAAATCATTATATTTTCTAAAAAATTTATGATTTTAGTAAAAATCAAGATGCACCAACAAGTGTAACCTAGTATTGTGGGATCACCCACATGTTTTTTTCTAGGTGATCTATGTTGGGAAGGAGAGTATGAATAGTCTAGTTGTATTATGGTAGTTCCACTCATCCTCATGAATATGTGCAAATGATGTATGGTTACAGTGTTAACCATCCTATATAAGAGTTTTTTCCTCTAGTTTCGAGCATGCAACAACCTTTATAAGACATGAAGTGAAAATGAAAATGAAAATCCGTACCTATAACCTACAAATGCACAAAAAATCACAAAATAAATCAGAAATTAGTGTTCACGTTGAATTCACCAAATGTTGTATGCCTGAAATCATCTTAGTTAATTAGAAATTAATAGGTAACCACCAAACCTATCTAATTAATAGATTTCGAATACAAACAATAGGAAAGAATGTTGAGATCAACAATAAAGAATAAATTAATCAAATCAAACACAATCTATAATTGATAGCATGAAAACTCTTATTACTCTTCTCCTCTTCTGGAATGTTGGTTCTCAGAGTCATGCTTATAAACTTGCAATATGACAACAAGAATTTGAAGATAGTGGTTGATGAAAAAGAGAGATTGATGCTCAATTTATAGAATTTGGAAGGAAATTTGAACGGTCAATATTGATATGCAAACTAATTCGATCAACAATGGAGATTAATTCAAATAAAATTGATTGGAAAATATTATGATGAGAATTGGTTGCATGATTGAATTGATTGATAAATGACTGAGTTGATTGATCAGTGAACTAAATAAATTTATTTACTCAAAAAAGTTGATTGGCAGTTAGAAAAAGTGATTGAGAATAGTTAACTAAGTTAACTGATTAGATTAGAGAGATGACTGAATTAATTAATTAGCCTAAAAAAGTTGATTAACAGTTAAAGTCGGAGTGAGTGGCAATTAGAATTTTAGCATGTGTTGTAGGAAATTTGTCATGAATTTGTATTTAAATTTGTATTTGATTTAAATTTTGATTTTCAAAAATATCAAATGACATGCACATGAAATAAAATTAGTTGGAAATTAGAATTTGAGAATTTTGAATTTTTGAACTGAGAGAAAAATAAATTAAATAGATTTGAGAAATTTATTTGATTTGGAAGAAATAGTTAGCTAATTAAATAATTTAAATAAATTATTTAATTAAGGAAAAATATGAATTTAATTTAATTAAATGATAAAGACCATTTAATTAAATTAAATAAATCACAATTGATTAAATAATAAAATTATTTAATTAATTTCAAGAGTAGTCAACTAATTAAATGAATAAAGAGGAAATAAATAGTTAATTTGTAATGGAGAATAATGAAATGTCAATTTAGAATAATAAAGTTATATTAATTAATAATTAAATAAATATCCAATTAATAAAGAAGAAGAATTAGCGTTGTCAAGAATACAACGTTTTTAAGTGTTTACAGTTGACAGTGAGGTTGTGGGTCAAGATTAGTCTAGAGAATGCCCTGCAGTTCTGTGATTTGTTGGTTGAAGCATTTTAATTTGTAGGAAATGTTCATTTGGTTCATGCAATGTTCTAGTTACATTTTCTAGTGTTGGTTTGATTAGCAAGTGAAGTTATGTTATTTTGTGCTCTACATGTTCAATTGTGTTGGCTTCTAGGTGACCCAATTGGTTTATCTTATTTGGATAATCTTCTTTTCGTCTAGATATACATTAGAGGTTGATTTTTGATATTTCTATGGGTCTCACTATGGCATGTGTATATTCACATTGATAATTTTTTATTTGGTGATGTCTTTTGAGGCACCTGGTTAGATGCACTTTATTGTTTCTACATGTTATGTTTGGTGCCAAATTTGGAGGATGTGTTAGCATGTCTAGTTTGTTGGAATTGACTTAGAAGGATGTGTTATATGTGTTTGGGTCCCCCTTATCTAATGGAGTGGACCACAATGTGTGCTTTTTATCTGAGTGGTCGACGTTATGCAATTCATGTATACTCTATCTATGACCAACCTAGTTGAGAATTTAAATGAATAATCTTCTATATGTAGATGTGAGGATGTATGAGTTGTGGCATGGAATGTGTGAATTGATGTGAATGATGTGTAAGAATATGTGGTGTAGTAGAAGTGTGAAATTAAATTTATGAAGAGATTTGATGGTGATATCTTTATTATGACAATGTTTTGAGATAGTGGTTGAAGTTAGATACATTTTCCATGATATTGGTTCCTTAACATAGTGGTTCAAGGAAAATTTCATGATCAAGAGATATTTTTTATTTCAATTCATCATTTCGGGCTATAATTGTCATAAGAAATTTTGTCCTTTTAGTAGCCTATGCAGTTTTTTGTATCTTGCCCTAAGGTTGTGTGCCTTAGTCTTGCAAGTCCTATCAAGTGCAATGAGCTCCTTGGTCTTGAGCCTGAAATATTATAATCTATTATTTATATCAGAGACATGATTCTCACCATGGTTTTTCCATATTTGGGGTTTTCCACATAAATCTGGTGTGTGTGCTTTGTGCTTTCATGTTTCATAATTGCAGTAATAAGTCAATTGTGGTTTGAAGTTTAAAAGATCAAAAGTCAATTGTTTTGATGTCCAAACTGATTCACCCACCCTCTTAGTCATGTGGTGTGTTCAAAAAAATATTATTTCTAACCATCTAACACCTTCCAAGGCACATTCCTATACATGGCTTTGAAGAATCATTTAACAATGAGAGAAATTCTATGAATCTTCAGATCTTTCAAACCTAAATCCCCAAAAATTTTGTCCAGATAACATCACTCTCACTTAACATAATGCTTCTTTTTCTTCCTCTTACCATCTGACAACAAAAAAATATCATTATTCTAAATTTCATCAACTTGATAGTTATTGGAGGACGAAATAGGTGAATAATACAAACTATAAGAAGATAATGTTTTTTGGCAAATTTGGATCCTCTTAGCCGGGGATACAAATTGCCTATTCTAATTATCCAATTTAGAATCAATCTTACTCTTCATCCACATCCACATGTCCTTCAAAAAAGGATTAAGTGAAAATTAAATCCCAAGATTTTTAATATACTTGGTGGTACTTGGCAAACACAACTAGAGGGTGTCTTGCCAACCAAGCATGATGGATTTGGAATTAGATTATTTTGCACCAAAGGCAAATCAAAATAGGTTAAGCTTCTCCATAAGGAAATCCATATTCCCTACATCAAGCTCCAAAAACAAGGCAATTTCATTTGCAAACTATATATTTAAAAGGTCATCCTTATTAGGGAGATAGATACCTTTAATCCAAAGGGTCAATGAAGACTCCCTCAATAGGTAAAATATTGCATATGAATTAATAAAAAAAAAAGTGTGGGGCAAAAGGGGCATCCTTGCCTAATGGACCTCTCCAAGATTTAAAAAAAGGTCTCTAATAAGGATTCATTAACATCAATTTGAGCAACAACATCTTTTAGTAGGGTTTTAACCATATGGAAAAAGCTATCAGGGAGTCCAAATGCTTCAAGAGTCATAAACAAGAATGACCGCTCCACTTGGTCATATAGCTTCTCAAAGTCTAAAAGAAATGTAGCAACATTTTTTATTGTATTATCTATCATAGTCCATGGACTCCCAATTGGTTAGGATATTCTCCGGGATGTACCTCAAATGATAAAGATAGTTTGAGAATTGCTAATAAAACACATGAGGATATCTACTAATCTTATAAGACAAATTGATTAAGGTAATAGGATGCCATTTATTTATGAGTTGTCTCCATCTTTAGGGAAAATTTTAATCACTCACTTTTTAATGTTGTTGTCTAGGGTTCCTCTATTAACAACCAACTTATAGATCTGAAGTAGATATTCATTAATACAATCAATAATTTTCTTGTAGAATCCCATAGGATACCCATCAGTCTTGAGAGATTTATCATTGTTTAAAACATTAGTAGCATTTTTAACCTCCTCAAGTTTGATTTCTTTATTTAATTTGCTAATATTCTCCTTAGATATTTTCTTAGGAATAAGTTGTTTACAAAATTTTCTTGTATTCTAACTAGTCAAGTCATTGACCTCAAAAGTGAAGAGTTTCTTGTAGAATCCGAAGAAATATTCCTTAATTTTCTTAAGTTCATATGTAATCTTATCTTCCACCAAAACCTTCTCAACACTATGTTTGATGCCTTTATTTTTTATGAATTTAAAAAAGAATTTAGACTTTGTTGGTTGAAAATTTTGTCAACTCGAGATGAATTTATAAAATTGTGGTTTCAACCACAACAACACGAAATTAAATCTCTCGTAATTATTAAGGGAAGGCTGCCCCTATGATTCACTACTATATTCTACTAAAATAAGATACAAATTTCTAACTCCTATTCTAACATGAGTGGTACATCATCTTATCCTATTTTTTCAAGACATATGCTATTCTTTTCCTCATTTTTTCAGGAAAGAATTTACAACATAGAGCAGAAATAATTCTTACAATTTCTTTGTTACAAATTAACTTAGAAAGCAAGAACAATATAATATAGATAAGAAAATAAGCAAAGTGTCCATAAAGGTCCAAAGTCCTTTGTCGCTTCTCCAGGACTAGAAAGAGTGCTCAAGCTTAGTCTTAAATTCACTGCTATCTTATCAATCTTTTTATAATTTATTTTGTAACCCAAAGAGTTAACTAAGAAAACCAAAATAAAGATCAAATTCTTCAAAATTATTCCTAGCTTCACCTTTGATAATTTTTTGTGAAGTAGTAATATGAATCTCAAAGTCTTCAAGTTGTCGTTTCTTTTCCCAAGATAAAACAATCAAGCACAAAGTCTTCAAAGTGAAACCTTAATATATATATATATGTATTAGCTATTTCTACTTGAAATATCAACATGAATCACAAAGTATTCAAAATGATAATATTATCACCAATTCTTGATTCTAACAACAATAGTCAAGATATGACACAAAGTTCACAAGTTAACAATTGCCTCTACACTTTAATGATATTCTCTCAACACACCTTTTACTTCAGTAAACAAGATTTTATAATGAATATGACATAATAACACTCTCACCATAAATGCAAATGAATCCAACAAAAGTCTAGATGCCAAAATCTTTTTTCTTATTTCATCAAATTTGTAAAATCACAAGAGGAACACAAAGTTTCACTTTTGCTCTTCACTTTGGCAGAGTTTCAACATATAGATTAAAGATAATAGATGATAATTACATAGAGAAACCTCATATATATAGAAGAGAGGTGCAACATGAAACTAGGAAAGTCACAACAAAGGTAGAGTCCTATTTGACTTAGGACACATTCATTGCCTAAGTGCAAAAACTAAATACAAAATTGACATTGAAGGTGTCAATGTCTTAATCAAAAATGTATCTACTTATGAAAACTACTAAGTTTCATGAGACACTACATTCTGATCTTGCTTCATGAACTCCTTGAACTTTTGTAGAACTGCTTTCATTCTTTCCTAGTTAGGTCCTTTAGTATGCCTTGTGATGACCTTGACCCTGGTGATATAATCTATGAGGCTCATGTAGCATTTCCTGTGTTCCTTTAGAAGTGAGGTTGGATCATCCAGATTCACATGGATATCTACTAGTTTATCAATAGAAGATCATGAGAAAGCTTGTTTATTGACCTCTTTGCCAGTTAGCAAATTGAATTTTTGGATGAAAATGTCATCATGAAGAGGTTTCTAATTCTCATCAAGGAAAGTACAAGGAAGAGTTTATATTTTCTCAATGATGTCCTTTCCTTTATCATTACATTCCTTTAGTTCCTTTCTCAAATAATTGATAAGGACCTCAATTGTGTTATTTGGTGTTCTAGAATTTCTCTTTTCTCAACATACATATCCCTTGAAACAATCACTCTGTTATCAACTAGAACATCCAGTTAGAAATATTCTAACTTCAACCAAGAGTCAAAGCCTTTCTCATGTGCTTCTAACTCATTATCTAAAACAAATTCAAAGTTTTATCAATTTCAACTTTCACCTCCTCCAAGTTTTTGACAAGAGTAATTGTTGAACATAGGAGATTTGTTCCTTGACTCAGCAGTCTGTCCATCCATTTGCCAACTATCCTCCCATGATAATTTACTTGTTCAACTTGTTTGATAATTAGTTCATCCATTGATGAAGTGACTGGCTTGACTACCTCTGATTATTTGGTAATCTTAATCAAGACCGATGTGAGTTGATCAACTTGTTTGTCCAACTAACTTTTCTTTATTTTCTCCTCTAATATTGCCACAAGATGCTCGAATGAAGTTTGAGCATCTTCAATTGTACCCTGATGTGTTTACTTTCCCAAATCAATTTTCTCGATAATATAATTTGTATCTTGTACTTTTTTAAGTCTACGTTAGGAGGAAGAATGGTCATCTCTATATACTTATCTTTGGATGGGTCTATCCTTAACCTAGACAAAGTTTTGGCTTTCTTTGTGACCTTGGGCATAATAGGAATCAGTTGGCTAAAATGAAAGTCATTAGGAGATATGGCTTGTTTCTTTCTTTTAGGAGCATTAGACACTAACCATGGTGGCAAAGAAACATCTTCATCTACTCTAGAAGTCAAAACTAGAGTTGCCAACTCTTGACACTGAATGTTGGTAGTAACAATAGGTGGAGTTGAGGTGACAACAACAAGTGGATTGGAAACATTAGAAACCTGAGGAGGAACTTGGGTTTCTAATATAAATTTATCAAAATCTTCTAACATAGAAGATGTGACCTCAAACAAATTAGGAAGAAACATAGTATCTAAGTTGTCATGAGGCGTATAAAGGGTTGTTTCACTTGTGGAAGTAGAAGGAATAACATGTACTTCAGGAACTTGTGAAGGAATTGACACAATAGTACTCAAAGGAATTGCATCAAAGATAAAGACTAAACTAGTAGCTATGATATTACATGATGAAGGAGGAATACCTTCATGTGTCTCTTGAGATTGGGAAGTACTTGGGATTTTAGGTAATCCATCCTCATCGAATTCTTCTTCTTCTTGCTCTTGTTCATTGTCTGGTTCATCTTCTTCTTGAAATTTTTCATCTTCATTTACTTCTTCTTCTCCCTCAACTTCATCATGAACTTGAGTCTCTTGTGTTGAAGACTCACCTTGAGCTTTACCTTTTCCAACAGTAAACTTGAATTTAGGACCCTTAGGAGTTGCGGGATCTTGCCTATTCTTGGTCCTTAATTTTTAAGTCCTTGCCTTAGAGCCTACAACATCTTCTTCAAATGATTCAGTTTATAAAGATTTCATCTGTACACTATGTAGGTTTAATTAAATTGTGGTATTATCAAGAATTTTTTGGAACCTAGCCCTTGTAGAAGTATTCTCCTTTTGGGACCATTGAATGAGAAATAGAGGTAATCCAACTACTTTGTTTCTTTCATATGCAGGATCAAGGATGTCACCATCTTCTTCTAGGTCTTCAAGAACACCAGCAAGATCAAAGTTTTCAATTTGTACTACTATCCAATGACAATAATCCATTCTGCGGATATCCTCTTCAGTCTTGTAATCGGCCCACAATTCTTCAATTTCATGGACATGTGTGTATTTCTTCTTAATCTTATTCTTCATGCCCCTATAATCAAACCAATTACTGGCCTTGAAGAATTTCATGGTCACTCTTCCCATTTCCTCCTCCATGGTGTGAGCCTTGTAGATGGAATTGATAGAATATTTCCCTATAGAGATAGACAATTTCAAACCTATCTTATGAGCTCCAAATTGATGCTCATGGATGGAAATCATTTGACAAGCTATATCCATAAGGATGATCTTATCAGATGGATATCTCGAGAGCATGAAAGTTTCTCTATCAAAACACCCAATTTTGATATACGTGAAGGTAGGAAACTAAAGGAAAATGCAACCATACCCACTTACCACCTTCCATGCTTCATCTGACACTCTTTTGTTCTAAAGTTCCTTGTCAAATAAACACATGTAATGAGAAAAGAAAGCATCATTTTCCCTCCTGAAATGATGTAAAGTCTCTGAGAGAGTCAACTGAGAGAAGTAATTGTAAATAGGAACTTGACTCCTATCACATATAGTTGATAGACCTGGAAAATGCCTTATTGAGGCAGCTGCATAGACAAGATAAGAAGTCATGTAAAATTTCAAGGTGGTAGGCACCTTGGTCAGTTGTTCACACGTGGCATCTGCAATTTATTTTCCCTAAAAGATCTTTTTTCTTATTATGCCTTAGGAAATGGATGTATTGATACATCCACTTGTGGTAGGTATTGGAAGTTGGGAAGCCTTTTACTCTACTAAGAAGAGTAATCAAATCATTAACCTCCTCAATGAAGTCATAACTAGGAAGAGTTTTAGGCCATTTTTAAATTGTAGGCCTAGGTATTTTTAGCCAATTATCATTCATGTTCTTCCTGCATTTCTTTGAATTTTTATCAAAATATGCCACTATTGATTCCATATCAATATGTGCATATTGATCAATAGGAGAACATTTGAAAATGGTGTCAAAGAAATCCTCATCAAGTTTGATGAGTGTTTTCCCATCTACATCCTTCACTGATCTGGTGGTAGAATCATATTTATTGGCAAGAGCTAATACAAACTCTGGGTTTTGAGCTAACATGGGGAAAGCAACCACTAGATGAATTTCACTATTTGCAGTGGGCTCCATCTTGTAGGAAACTGCTGGTGATTTTGCCCTCTTTAAGAACTCATCAAGATCCACATGATCAATCTTGGTATCCTTGATATTGTCAATGTTTGATACCACTGATGAAGGCAGAAATACTAGTGTATTTATTGCTTTTAAAATTTCATTGATTTCTTATTAGAAGAAGGCTCTAATATTTGCAATAAATGCACTGCAATATGAAAATGCCATTATTGGAAATGATTAGCCACCATAGAAATCTTTATTTGATACAAAAAATTTCATTGATCCATCACATATTGACCAAAAATAACTAATTTGTATGTGTGTGTAATAGGTGCAAATTGGACCTATAAGTCAAATTTACACTTATTAAGTGTGAAATCAAAACAAGTGCATTTTTTACTTATAAGTTAGATTTGCACTTTAACAAATTGGCAAAAACCAAAAACTAAGTGTATATCGAGTTTATATTCCCGAAATACACTTAGGAATGAAAAAACAAAGCAACACAAATTGGGGTTATACTCCCGATTGACACTTGGGAATAAAATATCATAGTGTAATTCAGGGTTATACCCCCAATTTACACTTAGTTGTTGAAATCGTGCATCAAAAGTTGTGGTCAGGGTTATAAACCTGAACACCATTTAAATAAATATCAAAAGAAAGGGAGGTCGGACTTACAACCTCAACCACCATTTTGGTAGAACAAAGCAATGAAGTGGTGATCGAGGTTATAAGCTCGATCACCATCTAATAAAATGGCAAATACAATAGTGGTGTCAGGCAAGATTATACCCCACCACACACCATTTGGGAGGAAATGCAAGTTAAAAATGGTGGAGTCAAGTTGTAAATCCGGCTACCATCAGTCTTAGAGATGGTGGTGGTTGGGCTTACAAACCCAACTACCACTGTCAAAGTAGGCAGTAAAACTAAAATGGTGGGGGTGGGTTGTATCCCACCACACACCATCGAGCAAGGCTCCAGTGTGTGACAGGGACATATTCCTATCCCACAACTAAAACAAATCAATGAAATCAAAGGAAAAAACAAATGGGGTGAGTCAGAATTAAAATTTGACTCCCCCCCTAAATCGATTAAAAATACAAGCAAATTTGGTATTGACCGTATGCATTGGAGCATTGCTTCAATGCATTCGATCAATAACAAATTTCATTAAAAAGAGGGGAAAAAATAATACATATCTGAATCTCTACAAATTGATTAAGAAAAAGCCGAGCTCCTCCACAAATCTCCAAGAACACAAAAAGATAGAACTAGGGAAAATAAATTGGGCAAATAAAGAGGTGGAGAAACCCAATTGGAGAAGAAACCTTCAAAATCATAAATGCAAATCATTCACATTAATAATGTTAATTGGACCTATAAGTTTGATTGACATTATCAATCTAAAAACTCCCAAAATGCAAAATCGGGTTTAAAACTCGACTTGACATTTGAAAAGTTTTTTAAGTGTAATTTCAGACTTAAACCCCGATTTTGCACTTAAATAGGAAAAACATTCTATGTCAAAATTTCAAAATTTTAACTCAGAGGAGGGAAGAACTAACCTTGAATAATTGATATTCGAAGACTAATGAGATGACCAAAATGTCTCAATTACTTGATGACTTAAGAGAAAAGAGGGACGAATTGAGCAAAAATTCATAGGGTTCATCCTCTTTTCATAAAAACTAAAACGAGGACAACAGACTCTTTACAATTTTTTAGCAAATTCATTTTTTCCCTTGCCCCAAGGCCTTGAAATTTATTAACATGTTGTCTACTTAAGGAGTCTTTAGTCATCGATAACTCTTATTTTAGCACCATATTAGTAGGGTAAGTTTGAAGATATGCCTCAACATTCAGAAGTTTCTCGTTAAGAATATTAACCTCTAGTTCTCTTTTGTCCATAGCTCTTTTCTTCCCTATGGTTTGGTAAATCAATTTCCATCCATTAGTATTATGTTCTCATATTTCTATGGGGGATTTGTCCCTTAACATCCATCTAGTAACCTCCCCGAGTGTGAAGATAATATCATTCCAATCTTCATCCTTTACGAGATTTGTGTTAAGTAGAAAGTTGTTAACATCTTTGTGCATATCGTTATTGTTGATGGTGTTTTGATGCACTATCAAATAAGGAATAAAGTATTGAATACTCTATCCTATCTTGAGTAAAGACTCTCAAATGCTAAATATTTGTGAAGGATCACTTGAGATGACTTCAAGGTTCTTTTATGTTAGGTCTTAACGTGTCAAATAGCCTCAATGGTATTGATGTGATTTTTTGTACCAAAAAGGGGACTTACACAGTTTTTTAATGATAAGATTGATTCAAGCTCAATGGTTTGATGTTCTTCAAATGATTTTGCAATATCGCTCTTCTTTTGTATAGCAAGGAGCAATCCATGGATTAGTGACTTATATTCTACTACGTTGTTTGTACATAGAAATTGTAATCTATGCACTGCAAGATATGCTTCTCCTAATGAACTAATCAACTCAAAGCTATCTCCAACTCCTTTCTTAGACTTGGATCCATCAAATCATAACATCTAAGATTGATTTTCATCTTGTAGGGGTTAGCACCATTTTGAATGACTATGTGACTCTATGGGTTCTTTTATCATTGCAACTTCCTTTGTCGAAGGAGCTTCTTCCTGATTTTCAACATTCTCTTGGAGTAATTCTATCTTATTTCCCTTGAATACATGTGGGACCTTCTTGTATACTTTCTCTAAAGCAATTTTGCACATGGAATAGGTTAATTTGGAATGGAAAGCATTATGGATTTGACACCAATTTGGTAACAATAAGTCTTTGATGAATGCTTTATTCTTTAATTCAATCCGTTGATTTATATTCTTAAGGACAAATCTTTTGAAATTCTCAAACGTGCCTTCACTATCTATAGAGGAATCATCATCACTTTCAATGACATCTTTAGTTGATTGAGTTATTGGCTATATGTCATTGTTATTAGCCAACCCTTGGAGCATAAGAACTTCTTTAGTTCTATAAGTACCCTATCTGGTTCAAGAAAGAGAATTTCATTGTTTTTGCCATATTTAGTTATCACCAATTTCAATCTTGGAGTGCTATCAATCCTGATTTGATTGGGCAACATATTCCTATGTTCTTGTGCTTTGATGTTGCAGAGAGTTGGTTTGGTTGGTATGTTGCATATATGCCGATATGGTTTAATGGGTTATGAGATAAGTATATCTAGTTGATTTAGCATAAGTTTCATGATGCTATGATGTAATTTGATCAATTTATGGATTCCAGTATTGAAGCTAGTTTTTCAGTGTTCAGTGGTTGGCAGAGTTGCGGTATCTGATCTGTATTGCTCTCGAATGATTATATCTTGAGTTGCAGATTTGGGAGAGTGTTTGGGATGCTCTTGTGTGTCCTCAATTCAAATGGTTCATTATTTGATACTCCTCAAGTTATCTTTCTAAGTTTCAATTGTTGTTGTTGAGTGTTCTTGAGTATTAGTGCGATGATTGATGAAGATTTTGTTAAGTGGTGTTGGTGTAGTTATTGTTGATTGATTTAACATGCTTGTGGGTGTTTCTTGATCATGTCTTATTTGTGTTGCTAGTCTGCATTGATCATTGTGTGTGTTATTGAATATTTTATTAGTTTGGTGGTGTTCTTGATGTTATGTGACATATTCAGTGTTGTAGTGTGTTGTGGATGATCTTGGTGTGTTATTCGGTGGTGTTGCATGTTCGAGCTTTTGATTTAGGTCCATGCTATGTCCTTGCCAACATTTTATTGTTCTGGTTATTGATCTATGTATCATGTGATGTAATTTTGTAATTAGGTCTTATGTGTTGACCCAACCTTGAGGTCAAGGTTTATGATTTGTATAAATAAGTGCAATATCCATGTAAGTTGGATGTTTGTGTTGTGTCTATGATATTAGAGAGTATTGTATGTGGGAACAAGCGAATTGATCTTTCAGTAGTGTCAAGTGAAGAGCAAAGAAGTGTTGCAGAGAAAACAAAAGTGTTTAATCGAAACTGTGATCGAGCATTTGGAGCTTCTATTCTTTCAGTTCATGTAAACCGAATTGGTATCTAATCTTTGTAAAGCAGTGAGCCTTCCCTAGGTTGTAGCCCTTTCTTTTATTTTGAGCAATGAGCTCTAGGTATTGTTCCCGAATGCATGTGCATTCCCCATTGTAATATTTTCACATACTACTGTAGAGTATCATCATATTGTGGGTAGGTTCCCACCATGGTTTTTCTCTTAACCAGGTTTTCCACATCAAAAATTGTGTTTTATGTGCATTGTTGTTATGGTGTTTATCTTTGTTGTTATTGTTGATGATCAGATTTGAAATTGTGCATAATTTGCTAAAGTTTGGTGAAAACTGATTCACCTCTCCTCTCAGTTTTCCTTCCTTGTTGTTTCCAACAACCTGTTCAATCGTCTAGACAAATCCCTACTTAAAAGCATACCATATCCATCTGGAATGTTGACCACTAAAATATCGATGTAGTTCTAAATCCTTAGGTCAGCTGCTAAGTGCATAGGAATAGTTTGATCAGTATGTCTTTGAGATGGACCTACATTTCTAGCTTGAAACTATGGGGCAGACACACCTTTCTTATACTTAGGTGCATCCTTAGGATAAACTTACATGTTGCTTGCGTTAGGATTTGGCAATGTCAATAAATTGTTGGGAGGAATTGATGTAGTCAAGGGACCTTGCACCCTATTATTCCCCTGATAAACTCATGGTTGGTTGTTATTAGATGTATGTTGATAATTCTGAACTTCTTTTGTTCCTTCCATGAGGATTCTATTTTCAAGTGGGGGAAATAAATAATTTGATTCTTCAACTAGCTCATTTTCAGACTCCCCTATTTTCAAGTCATCCTAAACTTCTCAGGTGCACATTTGGAGTGGTGGGGCATGCGTAGTTCCATAGCAAAGAAGGATAAATCAATGACTTCCTCTGCCACGACGAAGTTCTAATCAACCAAGGGATGTGTTGTCAGCCGATCTATGACTGTTGTCTTAGTTTCTTTTGTTTTTAAGCAAACGGTTTCTTTAACCTGTGGTTAAAGTTAAAGTTTGGGTTATCTTATAACGAACTATTAGCCTGGAGGCTATTTATGTTAGAAGTTAGTTTTATGTAAGGGTCCGAAAAACTGTGACTTGGAGGAACAATTTTGATTTCCTTGAATTTCTCTGAACAGATACCTCTGGCATTTGAATGAAAAATGATATTTTCGATGCAATCTTTTAAATCTGTATATTTGATGGATTAGTGATCTCTGTTGGGATACATGTTGATGCGTGAAATATATCATTTCATTTACCAGTTCTCTCTGTGTTCTTGAATTCATTGATTTCATTATTTGCAAGTAAATTTATTGTGGATTAAGTGGTACTGGTCCCCCTTGTCCGGTGAGGCATGAGAGAGAATCGACCAATGTTCATACTGCTATGTGTTTGCTTTATTTTGAGTTTATGAAATGAACATGTGTGGAAGTAGGAGTCTATGAGCTCTTCATTTGAAATAGAACTTCAAGATATTCTTTCAGTTTTGGTTTTGTAAGCATTCTTTCATGTTCATGAATGAATGCCAAAACCTTTTGCACTTTCTGGTTAAAAGTGTATTCTTTTCTATAATTATCAGATCTTTTTTAGCATATACCTCCCCTTAAAGTTCATGTAGGAAGTGTTTCTACACTGTTGCTTCCTTTTAGTGATTTAATTATTAATTAAGTAGTGTAATACAAATTCATCGATTTTTTTCTTTTGACAAGAATAGGACTTTAGAAACTATAGATACTATAGGCATTAATATTTCATTGGAAAATTCCATAAGCCCGATGATGGCTTTGCAAATATGTATAATTCTCCCCATGTGCAAGTTGACAAGGGTTATAGTCATCGTTGTTATAACATTATTGGACACCTCTGCTTTATGTAGCACTTGATATTTATAAAGTGAAGGATGGGGGATCATGTTATGATAAGTGGGTTTCACATGAGTTGGAAACTCCATAGAAGAGTGCTAGAGTTGGGAATGTGCACACCTACCATAGTAATGAGCCCAAAGATGCATTTGAGAATGGATATCAATATTGAGTACTTTAAGTGCATTATGAGGGCCTGAATTTTTTTCGTGTACCATGGTTTTGGTGGCACTTAGGTTTTGAAAACTATTTTTGGTTTTCCATTTTGCTCAATAAATTAGAGAGGTAAGGTAAAAGTTTTATTATGGCTCATAAGTGAAATAATGTGATGATGTTAAAATATTATCAATCTAAGGATTTCGTGATTTGCATTATGTAATGATTTTTATATGATTAATACAAGCTGAACAATCCCTTTGCTTGTGGATTTTTTCTTTAAAGGATTTCTCCATGTAATCATAATGCTATGTATTCTATATTTTTTTGCTGATTTTAATTTGCTACTAAATGCTTCTCTTTTTTAAATCAATAGCTAATTGCATTATTGAGTGAGCTTAATAAACATGCACAATGTCGTACCTAAGATAAACATATCCAAAGTAATGAAAAATATTACACTAATTGTTTAAAACAAAAGAAAACTTTATAAAAGTTCACATCACTTATTAATGAACTTTTAATTCTACCAATATTTATATTAATTATGCCTAATTAGTTTAACTTGTCATTTAAAAAAAATTGTAGTAACAAAATAAAATAAAATAATAATTTATTTAATTACTATAAAATTTATGAAAATAAAAAAAATTCATATGATGAGGTTTTATTATTTAAAAATAATTAATAAATTTTATTAAATAAAAAATTAATTAATTGCAATATCAAATTAACCTAATCAAATATATTAATACTAACTTTTTAAAATACGAAAAAGATAAACAAATAAAAAAATCATTTTACACTGTCCCATTCAATTTAAAAATAAAAATACTAATTCTTTAAGATATCCATAATCTCATTTTTCAAGTAGAACTCAGTTACATTATCATTAATCATCATCATCATCACCATCATCTTCTTCATCGTCATCATCATCATCACCATCATCTTCTTCATCGTCATCAACATACTCGGCCAAATCATCAAAATCCATTTCACGCATGCTAGCCCAACAATCATAATTGCTTAGAAGACCAAACTCCACGTGAGTATAATCGATTTCACTGCGGTCACAATATTGGCCATTGTTAACGTATTGTTGAGCAAATATGGTTTGCAATATGTGAATGGTTTTCCTTTCTTCACCTGCCTCCACTCCCATTATAAACCCTTTTATTGTTTCACCAATTTGGGGCATCCAGGAGTCATATTTTGAGAGCCTTTCTTCATTAACCACGCACGTTAATATCCTCCATCCGCCGTCACGAAATGAGAAAAATGCACCATCACCTAGGTCAACCAACCACCTCCTAATCAAAATTTTGCTCCCTATGTAAACTTCCTTCGAAACGAGAGCGCAAAAGACGATTCCACTGAGCGAAGGCTGGGTTTTATGAAACCACTGGATCTCCTCTTCTATCTCTTCCCCAATCAACGAATCTATTTCACAGAAACAATGTGTCCCAAATTTTTTAAGATCTGACATGAGCGATGTCCATTTGGAGTCAAGTCCTTCCCAATCTGGCGTCCATCTCCCTGCTAGAATTGTAAGCTCCGACGGCAATCTCTGAAATCACAGTGCTCACTATAAATTATTTTCAAAATCCAAAACAGAACATTTACAAATACTTTCTTCAGATGCAATCTTTTCATAAATTAAAAAAAATTCGCAACAGAGCGACTAAATTAAAAGGAAATAATCGGCAACTAATGAGAAGCTACACATTCTGTGTTTAATAATACCTGCAACCTTTCAACGACACCTATTATAGGACAGACTGCAATCATCATCTCCTTCAGTCCTTTCAATTCTTCAATACCCCTTATATTCTGCAGCTTCGGACAACCCCCGATGAAGATTCTCTTCAACTCCTTCAATTCTTTAAAACAAATTACACCCTCCAGCTGTGGACAGTCCTCAATCCAGATTCTTCTCAACCCCTTCAATTGTTCAATAGCTTTTATACTCTTCAGCTTTGGACAATAAGCAATCCATATCCTCTCCAGTCCCTTAAATCTTTCAATTGCTGATATATCCTGTAGATCCCAACAGCGGCTAATATAGATCCTCTTGAGACAACTGACATGCCCAAAATTTGGCAACTCTGTCATAGTCTCGCATAATTTTATGTGGACCATTTCAAGTTCTGGCATATAATTGCTCAACACTTTTGTCAACTTTTCACAGTCGAACAGCACAAGACATTCCAGTGTGGTTACCCCTGTTAAATCCACTTCACTTAGATCTCTCATAGAACAAAGCTTAAGAGATTTCAAGGTGGGACAGAACTGTCCATGAATTGAGACCTTCCTTGTGTCCCCTACCTCACACAGAGATATGGCTTCAAGGCTTCTCATACAAAACCGATCATCAGTTGTCTCTCCCCTGTTGCTGAAAACAATATCCCCTTCTACAGCAGCAAACAATGCCAGCTTTAAAGTTTTCAGATTGGTGAGTTCTCTTACAGATTTCAGCAACAAATTCCATTCGATATTCAAGTCTGAGTAAAGAGCTTCAAATTCTAGGTGCAAATTCTCCAGATGTTTGAGCGTTCCGAAAGAACTCACTAGTTCGTTTAAATATGTCATAAGCACATCATGATTGAAGTCTAAAAATACAAGAGGATAAAAGTTGCAGTATAGCTCTTTCAACTTGACTGGAACCTGGAATATACAATCAATTTGTTTCAAACTGTTGTATTTTAATGATAAAAAGCTTACAAGAGCGAACTAATTCCTGATGCTAACAAAATTAAATTTTTGATGAAAAGAAAGCTTTTACCTAGTCATCCCTTTGCCACAATATCGTAGGTAATACTCTTTGAAGACTTAAAGTGTGCAAATTCTGTAGAGGAATCCATTCACGAATAGTTAATAGACTTAAAGTGTGCATAGGCTGAAGTTGAAGGCATTGTAAAGAAGTTGATGTCTTTGAACTCCCCAGAAAATATGTTATATGAAGAGCATCAGCACGTATAAGGTCACACGCGAAACATCTGAAACTTTTTCCTTCGGAGTCAGGATGGGTGTCTTGGATTCCCTCGAATTCGCTTATATCAATCTGAATTCAAATTTCTTTGCAGTTAGAAATTTGTCATTCTAAGTTATTCGTAAATGCTGTATCAGTTTAAGAAAATAAACCATTTTCAACTAGGAGCATCAATTAAAACCACAAAGAAAACATACACGATCTTCAGGACGCCACAGCCGACGAGGATGGCTCGTTTCATTATCTGCCATTTCTCTCCCTAAGTCACGGAGGTGGTCATGCATTCTCAATTTAAATCCTGGCTCATAATGGCATTTCGAATCCGGATAGTCCGTCATTTCTAAACAAGTTTCCACTTCAACAAGGCATCTGTCCTTGAGAGTCTGAAGTCCATGTTCAGCTCTCCACCCTGAAGCCCTCCATATACTTTTGGCCCTGTTCACATCTTCCCCTATGAAAAAGCATGCTACATCCATAAATATCTGTTTCTCATCCTCTTCCAGAGCATCATAGCTTATCTTAAGCTTATGTTTTATGTCTTTGTGTACTCTTGCCTCCTTAGCAATATTTAATTGTAACTTCCAATAAGCTTTGTCACTGCCGAAAACATGCCCGCCCATTACTTGAAGAGCAAGTGGTAATCCTCCACACACTTGGACAAAGCTGTCTACCAGATTATCAAATCCACTTTTACAAGATTTTCTATGAAACGCATGCCAGCATAAGAGCTCTCTGCTATGCTGTGGATTCATTTCCTTCATCTTATAACGGACTCTGACTCCGGCCTGTATAAGAAGCCTCTCGTCCCGGGTTGTGACAATCACCAAACTATTGTGATTGAGAGCATCTGTGGGCAATAGGGCATCTAACTGATTCTTATGATCAACATCATCTATAACTACAAGAAACTTTGATTCTGGGTTTTTTTGAAAGTAATCCTTGATAACGGCGATTCCATCTTCTATGCTACAAAATTCATGCTGATTTATTTCCCCTCCCAGATCATTGAGAAGCTTACTTTGCAGAGAAGTCAGTGTACCTTTGACATGGTTTTCCCGCACATCAAACAAGCTAGTTGATCCACTAAATTCTGAATGTTTGTGATTGAACAAATATTTGGCGAGAGTGGTCTTGCCAGACCCTCCCATTCCAATGATGCCAATTATTTTATCTCTCATCTGTCCATTTCTCTGGCAATGGCTGTAGAAATCTTTCACAAGCTCATCAAGTCCCACCTCATATTTTGCAACTTGGAAAAGAATTTTTCTCTTTTGCTTTTCCTTAACCACGGCAGACACGACATCATCACACAGCTTCTTCAGATCACTGAAAATAGGAAAAGCAAAAACAAAAATGTAATTAAAATGGGGTTGTTAGTAATTGAGATTTTTTTTTCAATTATAAATTTAAACATTTTTTATTGAAGGAAATGTCTATACGCCGGAGTATAATACAACATAAGAAACTGGACTGTTTTGATATTGGAGACTTAGAATTTCTTTTGAGAGGAAATTGGAGAATAGAAGTCTTGATGATTTTTGTAAGCACAAAGACATTTGTCAAAATGTAATATCTTTTAGTGTAATTGGGTTAAGAGGCAATTGAAGCCTAACCCGAGCAGGAGAGTATGTGAGTGTCTTTAGGTGCAAGTGGAGATTGTGAGAGAACTTTTGGTGCAGCTTAAAAGCTTGGATGATGTAATAAGGTGATTAATGTTTGGTGTCATCAATAAAGTCATCCTACAATGAGAAGCAGACTCGGAGATGTAGCTCATATTGAGCGAACTCCGTTGTCAAGCTTGTGATCTCTCTTCTTCTCTTACGTCTTATAATTCTCTCTTATTCTTTCCATTTTTGTTTTAATTCCTTCATTAAGTTATAATTGTGAAATTGAAGTAATTAGTTAATGCCATAAAGTTATAGCTGATTAAGTGAACCTAAGTTTGTATTTCAATGGTTAAAAGACATAGCCATGCAATTCCGTTTGCGATCGAGATACATTTGTAATTTTAATTAAGCATAATTTAATCTGTAAGCTTCAATTACATATCAAATTGGTGTCAGAGTAGTTTAACAGGAAAACTTGCAAGTGGTGGATGTTAACCAGGTTGAAATTAAAGCAAGGAGAAGGTGCACTTGAAGAGTTTAATCCAGAGATCATATCAAGGCAAGATACTCGAAGGTCAACCATGGCACAGCCGGAAGAAGGAAAATATGTTAGTCCTGAACTCATTGAGAATGAAGAACAATTTCGTAAAGCGTTCCTAGACATGAAGATGATGGTTGAAGAGTTGTACAAGGACATGAAGAGGAAAAAGGAAGGCAAGGAAAGAAAGAAGAAGGAGGAAGGTGAATCCCCTACAAAAGATGACAAAGGTAAAGGAGTAGGAGGTGGTAGTGACCCTCCTGAACCTCCATCTCCATCCTCTTCATCTTCTTCGTCTACTTCTTTTTCAAAGAAGAAACAACCTGTGAAACTAGAATCTAATTCACCTTTGTTAAAGCTTCATGTTAAATTTGAATTGCCAACATATAATGGAGAAGTGAATGCAGAGAAACTTGATAATTGGATAAAACAACTTGAAGTTTATTGCAGGATTCAAAGGTTTACTGATGATGCTTCGAAGATCCAATTAGCCACCTTCGCCTAGGAGGCACAACTTTAATTTGGGTGGGAGAGTAGAACTTAGGAAGATCTTAGTCGAGTGTCTTTAGGTGCAAGAGGAGACTGTGAGAGAAATTTTGGCATAGGTTAAAAGCTTGGATGATGTAATAAGGCGATTAATGCTTGACGCCATCAATAAAGCGGTCCTACTTTGAGAAGCGGACCCGGAGATGTAGCTCATATTGAGCAAACTTTATTATCAAGCTCGTGATCTCTCTTCTTCTCTTCTGTCTTACAATTCTTTCTTATTCTTTCCATTTTTGTTTTAATTGCTTTGTTATGTTTTAATTGTGAAATTGAAGTAATTAGTTAATGTCATAAAGTTGTAGCTGATTAAGTGAACCTAACTCTGTATTTCAACCATTAAAAGACATAGCTACACAATTCTATTTGCAATCGAGATAAATCTCTAATTTGAATTAAGCACAAATTAATTTGTAAGCTTCAATTACAAATCATGCCTGTAGGAAAGGGAAGATATTTCCAATTAATCCTCTAATTGTAAGAAACTTCCAACCAGAAATCCCAATGCAAGATTCAGGTTTCAGAAAGGGATGGATGGGAAGTCTATAAAGAGAGGAGCCATTGCTAAGTAGCAGAAAGGCCAAACAAAAAACTCTCCAGATATTCAAATCATACTAGTACTTTGAACAACACTTGAGATGAAATTATCAAAAAGGACTATGAAATACTTTGCAATAGTCGAATTTAGTGAATTTGAAAAAAATGAGCACCATTGAAATATTTGGATCTCAAAATATGAATATAAGATTTTTGAGAGGAGAAATATTCTCCACACCAACTTAGGCAACATAATTTCATTAGAAATTTGAACATCGTTAATCCCTGAGCTCCTCCCTCTTCCTTATTTACACAGAATTTTGTTAAAATGAAATCCAGAATCTTTCTAGAAATGATTTTATTAATAACATTTTTGGCAGCACAGAACGAAAGACGTCTTCATTTCCACCAATCCAACTATTTTCTATTTTTGTTCTAAATTGAATTTCATACCGATTTGGCATTCCTTCCTTTAAAAAAGAGCGAAACCAAGTAAGAATTAGGAAAATAATCTTGTTCCATTTTTAGTCTTTCTTATCCAACGTTTTCTCTACGGTGAAGTACTAAAGCTAAAATAATAAATACAAAACAATCTTTAGATTAATTAAACAAGTTTTAGAAAAGAAAACTTAACCAAATATAGAGAAAATGTGTGGATGAAAAGCGAAACAATTTTTAGATTAATTAAACAAGTTTTAGAAAAGAAAACTTAACCAAATATAGAGAAAATGTGTGGATGAAAAGTGAATGAAGATGTCTTACTCATTTTGTTCCTTCATTTCGTAGCCCTTGATTCCTGAAACGTTCTGCAGGCATTCTTTCCACTGTTGAATGTCATGTTTAGGATATCTGCCCTCCTTCTCCTTCTCTTCGTGTTTTCTAAATGCATCTGCAACTTCATTTTTTATGTAGCGGAAGTCTGAAGGCTGGACTCCGTAAAACACGGGAATAATTCTAGCCCTGGTTTGGAACATCAAAGATAGCTCAGCTAAGCACCAAGCAGACTCTGCATATTGCGGCGACAAGATGGCTATGTGTATTGTGGCAGAGGATATGGCATTCTTTATGGCAGAAGGAAAATAATCTCCCAGTTCAGTCTCTGGAGCATCTACATATGTCCGGATCCCAGCTTGTTGTAGAGAATTATAAAGCGGCATAGCCAGATATGTTTTAGTGTCTGGGCCTCGATGGTTAATGAACACATCATACTGTTTTGCAGTCAAAGAAGATTTGATCTTATTGTTGGGAGGCTCAAGTACCAAAAATGGATCGCGTTCCTCTTCTCCTCGACCATAGCGAGCTCTGCTTCCGTCCGTTCCCGTTTCCGTTAGCGCTCAAATTCAAAACTTTCTCCAACGCAAATTTCAATGGATGCCCGTATATGTTCGATCGCAGCCCGTGGGCAGTTTTTATTTCCCACTGCTCTGCTAGCTCATGCTAAAATGGGAGCTTTCTGAACAGGGTTTGGACATCCAAGAAAGTGCAATAGAAGGGGGATTATTTTTAGATATTAGTTGGAAATGCTCTGGTAAACATGTATGCAAAAATGTGGAAGCAAAAACAAAGCACGTGAACTATTTGATCGGGTGCCTCAAAGAAATGCGGTCTCATTGAATGCTTTTGCAGAATCCGAGATTGTTGGCAACAATTTGAACAGGGCGTCGCTTATGCCTATTGAAGGGAACCGACACCAAAGATTCCTGAGCACCAATGACATAGAAAGAATACTCCGCATCCAGGACCTCCAATGTCTGGTTTTGGCTGCCATTCCATGGAATGAACCGACTTAGCAGCAACTATGTTGTCATCTGTTACTCCGTATGATTAGAGGATATGCACAAAAATGATTTGTTGAAAAGGATTTAGAAGCTTTCAACAAAATGCGATTGGCAGGCGTAATGCCAAACTCCGCAACGTGTGCCATGATCCTCACAGCCTGTGCAAAAATGGGGTTTTGGAAAAGGGTATGGAGATCCAGCACACAATAAATGGTAAGAGGAATTTTGGAGATGTAGCTGACACTTCCCTGGCAGACATGTATGCAAAATGTGTAAGCATAGAAAAGGAGCGTGAACTGTTTGATTGAATGCCTCCGAAAATTGTTTGGCAGAAGGATCTGTAAAATGTGGAAGCACAGAAAAGGGACCTGAACTGTTTGACAGAATGCCTCAAAGGAACATGTTTTCTTGGAATGCCCTGATTGCAGGATATTAACAAAATGGGTTGGGGATCTACCTCTTCTTAGGTACCAAAACATTCAATAGGAGGCTGTAAAATCTCATAACTTTAAATATTTTACAATTTCCTTATTCAATATTATGAATCTACTTTTAATGTCACTGAGTAATTATCAATTGAAGCAAATTCATACCATTCAAATCTTTAGAGAAAAAAATACTCATATATACAAGGGTAATATTGTCAACAATTACTTGGATGGCTGTCATACTCTTTTTTCAAATATTTTATTGTCTAATGGCCTAGCTAAATTCCTTATCACTAAAGAGGGTGTAGATATTACACAAAGAAAGAGATGTCAATGTTGGCATTATCTGAAATGAATCCTTTGATAACATCCATACTAAAAACTTCTAAAATGACAGCTACAACATCAGTAGTGTGGTAGAAATTTTTTGTTTTTCAATCTAGCTTTGATGATCTCCATGAGGATATTATGTTTGTTAGTTGTGTCTTTTGTTGGTAAGGGAAGAGCACCAATAGATAACATAGTTCCAATTATTGTCATGTTGACCCCCCAATAGCCGTCATAGTGAAAACACCATTAATAAATTTGTTTTGTACGAATAGCCAATCATTTTTTGTAATTAATTGGCCCATTTGTGCACCACTATTGGAACATTTGTCCCATTTGTGCACCACTATTGGGACATTTGTCAACAAGTACTAGCGATTTTGAGTTGACGGTTACTGGAACATCTTTAGTTAGGTATCAGGCGACACTTTGAAATGTGTAGTTTTTGACCTTTATGTGCATAATTGATTCCATAGCGTGCATCGTTACTACCCAGAAGCTAGATCAATAACTATAAGCAGTTAAGTCGCATACAAAGACAACTAAAAAAATAAATCAAAATCCGATATAACGTTAAGGATCTGTGGGTGCGTGAAGTTAGCTATGACGGCTACTGGTGCTCTTCCCCTATATCTTTATTTTGTTTACAAGTATGATATTATGTTTTCGAGTTGAGGTATTATAAACATTTAATATTAATCTTGATCTACTAAGATAAATTGTAATAGAATGTTGTCCTACATTAATGTAGTGTGCATGAGAACATTGTTAAATTCACATAATGTGGTGGCTTTTGGCCATTATGACAAATTTCCATGGAGTGGTATTTTGGTGCATTTTATGTTTTTACATTTGGGTGGCCTATAGTTCAATGACCACCATGGTAATCAAGCATCAATATTTGAAGGAAAGGGGATCCTTCAAGAAGAGCTCAACTCATGGATAAAAGATTACTTTAAATCTTCACTTGTAATGATATAGTTGTCTTGAGGTTTTTTAAAGTTTGTCTTGGGTTTTTAGATAATAATGTCCCATATATTATAAGGCTTATGTAAGGGAGGATTTCATAGTGATTGATAGTAGCTTTCTCCAATGTAGCTTAGAGTATAGATTATATGCTTTCTATTTCCTACACATTTCAAGGATATGGAGGTGTTGAATTTTAAGGAAATGGTGGTAAATGTAGAATAAAATTATTAGTAATAATGTTAACAACATTTATTCAATTCCTTTAGGATTTATACCTATGGACAGTGAAGAATTGAAGCTAGCACATTGTAAGTTGTTATTTTCATGATTTTTGTGTAGATGTAGGGTTCATGTATTGACAACTTTCATGATGATTTATAATATGTCTCAAGTCTAGAGGTCTCAAGTGACTTCACAATTTTAATCTTTTTGTGTAAGTAAGATCCACAAAGCTTAGCATAAGAAGGATTTATCTCGTGAAGTAGATTCCCATCACTTGATTCCATAGCCAGTAGTGTCGTAAGGGATCTAAAGAAAAATCCTAACATAATATTGATTAAAAGGTTAGTGGATTGCAATATGGTAGAAAATTCAAGATTTTGGCATTATGGAGCTTGTTGATTCCTTTGCTATTTATGATATTTTTGGTTATGGTCATGGTGTTTGTAGGGAGTGGCATTTAAAATTTATATGTATTTTTAACTTTTTTTGTTTAATATGTTTGTAATGGTAATTTAATGTTCCTTCATGTTTTTTGTATAGATGCTTCATAGTTGACAATTATGGTAATTCATTCTCTATGACTACAATCTTTATATTATTCACTTCTTACGAAAAGGCCGTAATAAAATCCCCAACTAATCAATCTATAGAAACATAACACTAAAATTCAAGATAAATAACCAATTAGGAGAATTAAGATATAATATTCTATCATGCAATATATGAACACATTATTGAATTTAAACAATGACTAAACTGAGATTGAGACCTTAAATATACATTCTAAATAGGAGATCCTTATCTTCAAACCCATCACTATATGAAGAAATCAATAAAGGGTTTATGACTAGGTAAAATTCCAAAGGTTTATCACACTTTATGATAGGCTTTTAAAATAATCATACAAAAATTATTCATCATTCATCTCTATTTTAGGTGATGATGGTGGCACCAAGACACTTTTCTACTTTGATATCATATCTAATTTCCTCTCCAGTTATTTAGACTTTGTCTAGGATATAAACTTCCCATATATAATTGCTTATGGGTACATTCAAGTTTTTTTCTAACATCAACTATTTGTAGTCAAGTTGTCATTTCCTATGATGATAAAATGGGTGAGCCTCAACTAGGGGATATATTCCCTCATGAAATGCTAAATAATTTTTATTTAAAAAGAATTTAACTTCTTATCTTTTTAGTACTATGTAAATTAGTTTGACTAGGAATTAAATTATACTAGTTTTCACGCATGCCCTACACTCTCATAGTGGCTATCTCGGAGAGTCTTTGCCAACTTCCCAATCTTAGAAGATTTCATGACACTCAAATTACAATTTTGGCATGTCAATCCTTGACTTCCTACTACTTCTCCTTCCTCATTTTCTTCAAGTTGTCATGCTCTCCTAGATCGGTGGGAACTCTTTAGCATGAATGGATACCTCCTCTATCAAAGAAAAAGGTCATGGTTTAAATTTTTTTATAGAAGTAGGTTTGGTCAACCAAATAATTAACTGGAAACTCTTCTTTTCAACTAAAATTATTTTGAAATTATAATTTTCTAGTTTCACTGTAAATTGACTTAATTGCCCCACCATTAGGAGATAACTATGGGAGATTATCTAATGCATTATAAAACTCATAAATTGATTATATATGGTATGTGAATATTTTGGTACTATATATTAACCTCAAATGACAAGTAGGGAAGTATATGAAGGGTCACTATGTCACATCTTGATTTTAGTCCCTTTATCTGGATGAATACACTATTAGATTTAACACCTAGGAATGCAACACTCACATTGACAAACAAAAGGGACTAGTTTAATTATAATAGTAAAGAGATTGGATATTATTTTTATATTTCCCAAATTGATTGAGCATAATGATTTTATAAAATTTAAAATAATTATATGCTTGGTTTTAGATCACCTCCTTTGACTTTACAAGTCATGGAAGATCTTCTAAAGCCCAAATGCACCTTCAACTTTAAAAAACTACGTAGTTTTATGATCAACCCTTCATATATCTTGTCAAACATTGATGAAGTGAGCTTCTAAAAATAAGAATAACCAATACATATGCTCTACTAAAAAGATCATAATCCTAAAAAACCCGTAAGGATTGGAATAGTAATTCCAATTTTTAAGAACATTCTATTGGAAAGGAATGGATAGAAATGCAGCTAAACACTCTCAATGGATTAATCATAGTTAGAGGAATCGACTAGGATCAATTCATGAAGAA
The DNA here is from genome assembly GCF_030272615.1 of Cryptomeria japonica. Classification (NCBI taxonomy): domain Eukaryota; kingdom Viridiplantae; phylum Streptophyta; class Pinopsida; order Cupressales; family Cupressaceae; genus Cryptomeria; species Cryptomeria japonica. The sequence continues at coordinate 38,143,167 of NC_081412.1, forward strand.
ATAACTCTTATCTTAAAATTAATAGATGCCAAAAGAAAGGAAAATAAAATCTAGGGGTAAAAATCTTGAGACATTTAGCTAGCTTAACATGAAAAGAACATAAAACTTTTCCACAACTTAAGTAGGTAAAAAAGGAGCTACAAAAATCACTTTTATAATTTTTTTGAGGAGAATCTCGCAATGAGCCTTCACCCATTAGACTTGAATCAATTTTCCTTTTTAGTGAAATTGTTGCTAGTGAGGGGGATTTAAAATTGTAGGACAAAATAGACTTCTTATATTTTGTTCTCTTTATTAACACAAGTGAAGATAGTCAAATATTAATGACGCCTTTCATTAAGGACGAGATGAATTTGGATTCATTTTAAGTGAAATTAAACAAATCCCAAAGGCCTAATGAATTTCATGTTTCCTTGTTGGTATACCATTGAAAAATAAATTGTGGTGGCTTGCAGTGAAGCCTAAAGATTCAAAAGGTTACTAAAACAACTCAATTGTATATTTATTACATTAATCCCGAATAATTCTTCCCTTAAAAGTCTTTTATAAATTTTTGATTAATCTCCCTTTGTAACAATCTATATAAAATCCTATAAAAGTCAATGAAAGACCATCTAAAATACACACTTCTTTTTTAATCTCCCAAAAATGAAGTAGCTTAATCTTTGAAATATTCATCATTGAAGGTATCAACACTAGACATAAAAGAAATCACCCAATTTCCAATATAAATAAAAAAGCATAATAATGTACTTCAATGAAAAATGTATACATAGAAACTACTCACTTAATAATTTAATCACTCACTCCTTTATTTTTTGTATACATAGAAACCATAATCATTTAAATTATCTATACACATTTTAGTTATTTAGATTTAATTAAAAAGAATTTCCCTCTCCAAAAACTATATGTACTTCAATGAAAAATATGACACATATTGGAGGGTCAATGTGAAGCATTAGTGATGTTAATGTGATGAAGGACTTGGGAATTACTAGAAAATTTGATAATAGTAAGAAAAGTGTGGAGGACTTGGATACCTACTCTACCTTACTTTAGCAACCAGTTTCTTGATTTATGAGATCAAACCATCCACCATTTGCCAGGCATCTGAGCGGGAATAGTTTGGGTTTGAAATTAACAAGCAGTACAATTTGAACGGATGCCGGTGATAGAAACGGATCACACTTAGTAAGTACAGTTTAAACGAAAATGGGAACGGATGCTGCCGACAAAAATGAGCCCACACATGCCACCTAAGCGGTCAAAGTAGCTTAGTGTGTGTTGTTTAAGGGTGGTCGTGCATTGCATCATTTTCTTTGGCCCTTATGGCCTTGTTTAATATTGTTATTGCTATGCACATATGCACGCATTGAATAAAAAATTGTTTTGGCGCGTACCCAATTTAATAATAAAACGGTCCCATTTCCTCGGGAATCAGCTGAGAACCTACTCGTTACAATGGGTCACTGATAAAAAAGAGTGTAATCATATTTTCAACTTTTTTTTGTCTGTATATTATATATACTAATTTGGGGTTGTCGATCTTTTGGAAAATTAAATGCGATAAATAATATTAATATTTTTGAAAAAAAATAATGGCTAGCTTGATAAACAAAAAAAAATTTGGAAATGATAAAGACCTCTAAGAAAGTGCCTTTTTGTTAGAGTTTGTGAATGTAGATATTATGACAAGGAACTTTATCAATAATTTTATCTTTCAAATTTGGAATATGGATGGAGTAGTTCATTTATGAAGTATCCTTGATGGTGTGTCAAAATACAACAAAATGGGGTTGTTAAGAGTCACACCAATAATCAAAGAATACGAGATATGTGAAAGGAGAAGGTCCACATAGTTCCTTCTCAACCTCAATAAGATGATGAAGATTAGCAATTCCTTCTCAACCTCAATAAGATGATGAAGAGTAGAAAAAATGGTGTTGAGGAGTTTCCCCTTCTTTGGTTTCAGCTCTACTCGATGGTGTCAACCATTTACATCCAAGAGGTGAACCTCGTCCCAAAGTGAATTGTTGGATGGAGGTTTGTAATGAGTCAAACATGAGTTGTCCTAGTTTGGGAAGGTTGTTGAGTTGTGGATTTCAGACCTCCTATCCCTTGCCCACTTCTAATTTGTGTTTGGCTTCTTTCACCAAGAAGGATTTACATAGCAATGAGGTTATGGGTAGGGGTGTTATTGATGTTGAGCACAACACAAACCTAATTGAGAGGGGGAGGCGAGGGGGAGTGATGAATCTGCCCAGACCTTAAATCTTTTTAACTTTAAACTTTTAATCTTCCAAACACATTTATCATCAATAGCAGAAATAGAACATGAAACTACACAACATAATACACAAAAGAACACCAGATTTCCATGGAAAACCTAATGAGGGAAAAACCACGATGAGAACTGTCTCACTATACAAAAATTGATTACAATGTCTTAGGCTCAAAGTCAAGGAAGCTCATTGCACCTTATGGAGACTTGCAAAACTAAGGTGCACAACATTAGGGCAAGATACAATGGACTTGCATTACTAAGAAGCACAATCCTAGTGCAAGATACAAAGGACTTGCATCATTGAATCTCACTGCTCTAGGGCAAGATATAGATCTACATAGGCTAACAAAATAACATGTTGCCTTCTAGCAGGAACAAAAAATATGAATTCAAGTAAACAAGATATCCTTACCATCAAATTGTCCTTAAACCATTGTGTCAAATGAACAATATCATTGCAAACACAACTCACTTCATTCACTGTCTCAAAACTTTGTTACATTGAAAGATATGATCATTAGAGCTCATCACAAACTGAAATTTGCACCTCTACTTGTTCACAAACAATCCACACATGTTCTTCAATCACCTCATACACGATCCATACATCTACATAGTATTTATACTCCTATATGGTATCATAGCTCAGATCTGCAGCTACCTGTTCCTATTTTTTGAGAATTTTGCATTTGAAGCAGATCTAGGGTTTCAGGCATTTTTTGTGTGCTTAGGGTTAAAGTTTTTTTTTTCTGAGCACTTTGGGCCTAAATGGACCTCACCATTGTGCTCAAAAGGCCCAAAAACCCCTATAGTCATATAAAATTTGTCCATTTTTGACTCCTGAGCATCTGGGTGATTTTTTTTCTCCCCACCAAGTCGTACGGCCTTGGCACGCAAATCGAGAAAAAAATTGCTTCTTTACGGCATGCAGGCAGAATGTTTGATTTTTTTTAAAAAAATAAAAAAAAATCACAGAGCAAAAACAAGGGAAGGCGAAAAGTTTGTTTTAAATTTTTTAGGGCACCAGACCTAACTGTCCGGCGCCATACGGTGCCTACAAACGAGTCAGGTCGGCCCCACAGGCCCCACCGGCCCTCCGGACACCCCGGCCCTGCCGGCTGCACCCTCCGACGACCACGCCTCCAGCTCCAGTAGCCCCCGTCGGCCTCCAGCCCAACGCCGCCACCTCTCCGGGCCCGCACCACTGCCACTCCCGGCCACACCACCTCCGCTCCGTTTAAGGGCGCACCACCTCCGCCCGACCTGATCTCCTCCTTCACCCGAACAGCACTCCGCTCAGCCTAGGCCGCACCACCTCCACCCGGCCCGAGCCCCACCTCCACTCGAACCTCCACCAGCTCCTCCTCTCTAGTCTTTAGAGAGGGGGTTGGTTTTTTGGGCCTAGATTGTGCACCCGGAGTCGGATTTTGGCGAACGAATAGGCGTCAGAAAGGTGATTCCGAGTCGGACCTCGTCATCATGGATTTTTTTTCCTGAATCTGTTGTTTGACTATATTTTTTACCAGTCAAAGTCGGGCTTCCCTTTTTGCACTTCCGGAGTCGTAGAATGGGCAAATGGACTCCGTTTTTCGAAAATGAATAGGTGTTGGAAAGCTCTCAACATGATCTATTCAAATCTCTGATCTTTTTTCTTAGAATTTTCATCAGGTACATGAGATATCAGTCTGATGTTTTTTTTCTTATGCACTACTTCTCATTACTATGTACTAGGGTTTGGGTTTCTCTATTGTGGGGGGGTGTTTTTTTCTCACTTTCTATCATCTATATCAGAAATCAAGAACACCTAAACTCTTAAAAACAAACAAACCCTTCTACATCTTCTGTCTATTCTAAAAGATCACATAATAAAAACAACCAACAAGCAAGTGCAGGTGCAGAATTTTGTTCTCATGGCAAATCCTTCAGTTGAGTTGTTGACTTCACACAACTATCACACCTGGAAGCCCCGCATCACGAGGCTTCTCAGGGCATGACGGTTGTGGGCTTCTTTGGATGAGGTTCAGCAAGTACTGCAGTGTCCTTATGAGATTCTTATGCACTGGAACAAGCTGGATGAGGCCATGGGTTTGATCTCTTTGCATGTCTCTGACAGTCTTTTGTTTCACCTTGATGAGTTGCTTACTCCTCGGGATATGTGGTTGAAGTTTGATTCTCTCTTCAGGAGGGTCAATGAGATTCGGGCATTACAGATTGAGGCAGAGTTGATTTCTTTGTCACCTGATTCCTTTCCCACTATTGAGGATTTTTTGAACAAATTCAAAACTGCCAGATCTGTTCTTCAAGGATGTGGAAAGAACAAGACTGATACAGAGTGCATTCATTTGATCCTTTAAAGCTATGGGGTCACTTTCAGTTTTTTGCCTCTGCTTTCTACTCCACCATGGATGGCTTAGGTACCCATTTCAACATGCCTACCTTTGATGTCTTTTGTGAGTGATTGTCTCGTGAGCAGTCTCATCTTTCTTAGCTGGATAAGCTCTCAAGCTCCAAGAACAAAGCATTGGTTGCTCAATCCTCTAAGGATAAGGAGAAACAAATGCAAAAACTGAAGCCCAAGAAGGATTCTGCAGGCAATGAGTCTTCCTCCAAGACACCTCCTAAGTCAGATTCTAAACCTCCGTCTACTCCCAAGCAAGGGAAATCTTCACAGTCTGGTGAGTCTTCCTCCAAGACTAAGAAGAAATCAGGCGACACTTGCAGTTTTTGTGGCAAGGAAGGACATCCAGTTTCCAGGTGTTGGAAATGATTAGAGGCTTTAGAGGAAGCCATGTAGCAGCATCATATTTCCTCACCTCGGGTGTCTTCTCCTTCCACAGGGAAAGGTCATGCTCTCACTGCTAGAGCTTCGACCTATGGGTCCACATGGATTCTAGATTCTGGTGCTTCTCACCATATGACACACACTCAACAGTTGGTTACTTCTCTTGCCTCTTGTGGTATTTCATAGATTGCAATGGGTGACTCAGTTCAGCTTTTCGTCTTGGGTTCAGGTTTTGTCTCTTTGGATGGGGGTACTCTACAGGATGTTCTGGTTGTCCCTAACATCTCGACGAACCTCCTGTCCATTTATCAGATTTGCCAATCTGGCTCTGGTAAGATAGTTGAGTTCTCACCACATGATGTGGTTATTCGAGACCTCCATGACCCTGATTTGGTTGTGGCTATTGGTAGTGTGGATTCTACATCTCGTATCTACAGATTTGATGAATTTGAGCCCACTTTGGGTACAGATTCATCTCTCATAGCACATGCAGATTTAGTGAGTAAGCTTTGGCATGAGTGATTGGGCCATGTCAATTATAGATATCTTCAGTAGATGAGTACACAGGCACTTGTTCTTGGGCTCCCACAGAATTCCTGCACTGATGGTGTTTGTCATGGTTGTGTGCTTGGCAAGCATCACAGAGATCCCTTTCTGAAGGGAAGAGCCTCTCGTGCTTTGGCACCCTTGGAGTTGATTCAAAGTGACCTCATGTCATTTCCCACTCCTTTTTCAGGGGCCAAATATGTACTCACGTTTATTGATGACTTCTCCAGACGCACATGGGTGTACTTTCTTAAGTACAAGTCTGATGTCTTTGATTCATTTCGAATCTTCAAGACATATGTAGAGAAGCAGTCTGGCTGTTCTATTTAGCGGATACGTATCGATAATGGGGGGGAGTATGTGAATCAGGCTTTCAGAGATTTTTGCATTGAGAATGGTTTGCAGCATCAATTTACTGTTCCCTACACCCCTCAGCATAATGGTGTCGTTGAATGCAAGAACAGAACTTTACGGGAGATGGTGAATTGTATGATTCAGTCCAGGTCCATGGATTCATCATTTTGGGCTGAGGCAGTCAATTGTGCCAACTATATTTAGAATCGGATGCCTCACGAGGCTATTCAACATATGACTCCTGAGGAGGCTTGGTCTCATGACAAGCCTGATGTTTCTTTTTTTTGAGTTTTTGGCAGTGAGGCATGGGCCTTTATTCCTGATGCTCAGAGGAAAGCCATGGAGTGGAAGAGCTGACCACTCATTTTTGTTGGCTACTATGAGGATGTTAAGGCATACAGGTTGTTTGATCCTAATTCTAGAGAGGTCTTGTTTCGACGGGATGTTCAGTTTGATGAACGTCTTCCCACAATGGATACCCCGACTCCAGTGTCTACTCCTCTGCCTACTTCGGCCATTGCACCCCTTCAAGATCTTTTTGAGGATGATTCTGATGATGGTGTTGATGATCCACCATCCCCACCTCCACCTGCTCCACCTCAGATGCCTAAGTGGGCTCGCCTTACTATTGAGGCGGCAGGTCCTATGGCTGGTGATCCTTCAGATACTCGTTGCACTTGTTCTCATATAGTGGGTTCCAGTCTTTTGAGTCATGCTATTTCAGATGATCCTCAAAAGTTTTCAGAGGCGACAGGTCACCCTGAGTGGGATTGTGCTATGGAGGAGGAGTATTCTTCTTTGATGAGGAATCATACTTGGGATCTTTGTCCTCTTCCTAAGGGCAGAAAGATAGTTAGGTGTCGCTGGTTGTATCGCACTAAATATGTTGTTGATGGTTCCATTGATAAGTACAAAGTCTGTCTTGTTATGAAGGGGTTTTCACAGGTTGAGGGTATTGATTACTATGAGACATTTGCCCCTGTTGCCAAGATGAATTCCATTCACTTTGTACTATCTCTTGCAGCTTCTTGGCATTGGCCTATTTTTTAGATGGATGTGAAGAGTGCCTTCTTGCATGGGGATTTACAGGAGGAAATCTACATGGAACAACCCCAAGGATTTGTGTAGGATAGTTCTTTGGTTTGCAGACTTTGACGTTCATTGTATGGTCTCAAACAAGCCCCTCAAGCTTGGTATGAGAAGATGGACTCTTTCTTGCTCTCCATTGGGTTCTCCCACAATCATTCTGATCACACAGTGTACATTCAGTTTCTTGAGGGTGACATCCTGATTCTTGTGCTATATGTTGATGATCTTCTCATCATAGGTAGCTCATCCCTTATGATTCAGCATATTCAGTATGCCTTGATGGATCAGTTTGAGATGACAGATCTCAGTCTTTTGCACTATTTCCTTGGTCTTCAGGTGATTCAATGTTCTGATGGGATCTCTCTCTACTAGCAGAAGTATGCTCTTGACATGCTTCAGCGCTTCGGCATGCTTGATTGCAAGCCTTCTCCCACTCCATTTCAGTCAGGGGTTGTTTTGACTATAGCTTGTCCCACTCCTTCGGTCGATTCTACACTTTACATGCAGTTGGTTGGCAGTTTGTTGTACCTGACTCACACCCATCCTGATATTTCCTTTGCAATTGGTCTTGTCTCTTGATTCTCCCATGATCCTCATGAGAGTCATTGGCAAGCTGCCAAATGTATTTTGAGGTACATTCAGGGCACTAGTTCTCATGGCATTCACTACACATCAGGGGACCCTCACATTGTTGGCTACACTAACTCAGATTGGGCTGGTGATGTCACTGATCAGAAGTCTACTTCTGGCTTTGTTTTCTATCTTGGCTCTGGTCCTATCACATGGTCTTGCAAGAAGCAAACTACTCATCCATTATCATCTACAGAGTCTGAGTACCGAGCTGGTGTGCTCGCTAGTCAGGAGATCTTATGGCTTCGACAGTTGATGACTGAGTTTGGTTTTCCTCCTGATAGTCCCATTGTTCTTTGGTGTGACAATCAGAGTGCTATTCATATTTCCCGCAACCCGGTAGAGCATCAGCGGACGAAGCACATTGAGCTTCAAATGCATTTCATCCGTCAGTTGATTCAGGATGGTGTTCTCATTCTAGAGTACATTCCCACTTCCGAGTAGGTTGCAGACATCTTCACGAAACCTTTTGCATCGTCACGCTATCTTCAGTTGCGCTCTATGCTTGGGGTGAAGGAAGTTGTCCTTGGGGGGTCTTTATGAGGCCTTCCTTCCTCCTTCTTCTTTCAGCATGTTCTTTTATCTCTTTTTGGAGAGGAGTTTTTTCCCACTGGGTTTTCTCCTTTGTCTCCATTTCATAGAGATTTTTGTGTATTTGGGTACCTGATCAGGCCTTGTTGCCAGGACCCATCTTTCATGCTTTTAGTAGTTGTCCTAGGTTTTAGCTTCTCCTTAAGTCTAGCTTAAGGGGGGGTGTTGGAGTAATTGGGTCTTTACTTGATTAATTAAACATTATTTGTTTAATTCTTTAAGTTCCCAATTATCTTTTTACACTTAAGCTAACATTAGGTGCATATTAATTAATTATTTTATTAATTATTATGTGCAAGCCTAGGGTTTTCCCTTTTTAGGGTTTCTTGACCTATTAGAGGTTAATTTTTCTTTTCATTGTATTATCTTTTCATAATACTTTTTTGGTGAATTGGAGCTCTCATCTTTTGAGAATAGTTTTCCTGTGTTTTGTGTGTTCTTTAGATTATTGCTTCATTGCTTCTCCTTGTAACAGGTTATTCGGCTTGCAGAAGATCTTCAGGTTACTGTGGGGTTGTATTTCTCAACTCCTATAATTTTGGGCTTCAAGGAGTCCAATTACTTTTATATTGCTAGCCCCTTATCACTAATCATTGATCTGATGGTTCACCAAATATAAACCATTTTTCATCCTTGGTGTTTATAAAAGTGAAGTGATGAAGCTAAAGAAGTTGTGAAGAGGATGTTTCAAGTTAAGGATTAATTATTATTGTTTGAAAGACCAATGTGTGAGTTGCAATTGGGTTCATTGCTACAAAAACAAATCAATACGCATTTGCATGGTCTTAAGTGGCATGTTTAGTGATGTCAATCTTACCTTTGGTGGAACTACTTAATGATGGGTAGTTTGAATGATTTACATGTGTGCTTTTTAGTGGCTAATTTGTGATTACAATAAATCAAGTCTCTCAATTGTTTATATTTCCTAATAGTGTGTCTATCTCTTGATTTGTTGATCTAAAGACCTATAAAGAGACCAAGATCTACTTCTTACTTCCCATCAAATGATTATGTTTATGTGTGTTCCTTAGTCTTTAACCACTACATGTATTTTCTATTCATCTCATATTGTTATATCTTACTTATTAGAATTTATGCATTGATGCATCATACTTTCTAGAGTTACATACTAAGCCCACGTTGATATGTCATGCTTCTAGAGATTCCATTTTGATCTTTCATAGACATAGTGACTCTTTTGTAGTTCTTCTGACTTAAAAGGAATCATGACTTGCCTTACTACACACTAAGATTCCACTACCACATCCATATTCAAGGGCTTCATGCTTACTCCTACCCCGAGTTGTTGAATTTTCTAGCACACAAGACAATTGTGGGGGTGAAGTTGTATAAATAAATCTTAAGCCAATTCCCTTAACAATAATTTATCTTTAACACTTAATCCATATAATGATATGAGCATGAAAACCATAACACACCATACACAAAGGAACACCAAATTTTATGTGGAAGACCATATTAGGAGAAAAAATAATGTGAAAAATGCTATTCTCAATATATGAACACCTATTAGGGTGACACTAGTTAAGCTAATTTTTACAAAGAAAGACTCATTGCTCGAGATAAAGAAAGAAGGGCTCACTGCCAAAATGAATAATAATAAAAGAGAAATAATCCACCATTGATGCACCTCTACAACCATGCAATCTGTAGATACCTTCGGCTCATTGCTTCTAGAAGTTGACTCATGAAAGTCCACACTACTCGACACTTTTCACCAACTTAAACATCAACCATCAATCAATTAGGAAGATAGATCATCTTTTTAACACACCTTCATCACATCTTACTTTCTTTCACGTCACATCTACAAGCACTCTCTTCATATACCTCTATTTATATCATCCTCTTGCAAAACCTCCTAAGGTCAGCTGAGCATCTTAACTGAACATAAAACAAATTAGCTAGGTACTAAACATTCCTGCAATGAAAAAGAATTTAAAGTGGACCACAACACATCTTAACTAAGACCAAAATAAACATCAAACATGTTATACAACAATCCATAATCATCAGAGCAATAATCTGAAGTGTAAACACCCGAGGTTGGTCAAACCTAGAGTAAAACACCATCAAACTTTGAAATCATGCTTTCAAAGCCCAAGAACACATGCCAACTAAATGGAATGAAGCTAAGGACATTATTAACTTAAATCAAAAACCGCAACACCAAAGTCATGACACAGAGAAATGTGAAGCATGCATTTCATATGGAAACACTATCAAACATTGTCAAATATACTGGTAAATGCAACTTCCTTAGCACAACAATCCAAAGCACCAAATCTAGAATATAACATTTCTAAACACTACTTAACAACATATCCAAAATACATGAATAAATGTATAATGTAGAAGATATGCGGAGAAAATCTCTTCAGCACAACTGCACAAAGAACTCGACATCAATTATACTAAATAAACACTAATGACACCCAAAGCGTCTTGACATCAATGACATCTCATTAATAGCTCATTTTGATCAACCTTGCAACACAAGAACTCATATTTCTACAAGAAAGATACGAGGGTTTGAATTGTGAAGAGGAATATTGGTATTTTCCTAGATCCATTGTGGCCAATTTTGGGCTTCAAGGAGTCAAATAGCTTTTATATCGCTAGCTCCTTATCACTAATCATTGATGTGATGGTTCACCAAATATAAACCAGTTTTCATCCTTGGTGTTTATAAAAGTGAAGTGATGAAGCTAAATAAGTTGTGAACAGGATGTTTCAAGTTAAGGATTAATTATTATTGTTTGAAAGACCAATGTGTGAGTTGCAATTGGGTTCATCGCTACAAAAACACATCAATAAGCATTGCATGGTCTTAAGTGGCATGTTTAGTGATGTCAATCTTATCTTGTTGGAATTACTAATGATGGGTAGTTTGAATGGTTTACATGTGTGCTTTTCAGTTGCTAATTTTGGGTTACAATACATCAAGTCTCTCAATTGTTTATATTTCCTAATAGTGTGTCTATCTCTTGATTTGTTGATCTAAAGACCTATAAAGAGACCAAGATCTACTTCTTACTTCCCATCAAATGATTATGTTTATGTGTGTTCCTTAGTCTTTAACCACTACATGTATTTCATATTCATCTCATATTGTTATATCTTACTTATTAGAATTTATGCATTGATGCATCATACTTTCTAGAGTAACATACTAAGCCCACATTGATATGTCATGCTTCTAGAGATTCTACTTTGATCTTTCATAGCAATAATGACTCTTTTGTAGTTCTCCTGACTTAAAAGGAATCATGACTTCCCTTACTACACACTAAGATTCCACTGCCACATCCATATATTCAAGGGCTTCATGCTTACTCCTACCCCAAGTTGTTGAATTTTATAACACACAAGACAATTGGGGGGTAAAGTTGTATAAATAAATATTAAACCAATTCCCTTAAATCAAATCAATAATAATTTATCTTTAACACTTAATCCATATAATGATATGAGAATAGTCCCGAACGGTAGATGAGTTGGTTTGGGCCATGGGTTTGCTCCCCATTGATCTTGGGTTCAACTCCTATCAGGCTTACCTGGTGCTTGGGGCTTGCAGGCGTCTCCGCACCTCTAGTGGACTAGTCTCGCCTCAGCTCACCATTCCTTGAACCCCAACTTGGCATCCATAAGACCAAGGTAAGGCGAGGGGAGACGTTGGGCTGGGTCGTGGGGATGCCACTGGGTTCAATATATATATATATATATATATATATATATATATATATATATATATATATATATATATGAGAATGAAAATCATAACACACCATACACAAAGAAACACCAAATTTTACGTGGAAAACCACATTAGGGGAAAAACCAATGTGGAAAATGTTATTCTCAATATATGAACACCTGTTAGGGTGACACTAGTTAAGGTGATTTTTACAAAGAAAGGCTCACTACTCGAGATAAAGAAAGAAGGGCTCATTGTCGAAGGGTTCACTGCCAAAATGAAGAAGAATAAAAGAGAAATAATCCACCACTAATACACCTCTGCAACCATATGATCTATAGATACCTTCGGCTCGTTGCTTCTAGTAGCTAACTCATGAAAGTCCACACTGCTCGACACTTTTCACCAACTTAAACATCAGTCATCAATCAATTAGAAAGATAGATCATCTTTTGAACACACCTTCATCACATCTTACTTTCTTTCACATCACATCTACATGCACTCTCTTCATATACCTCTATTTATATCATCCTCTTGCAAAACCTCCTAAGGTCGGCTAAGCATCTTAACTAAACATAAAACAAATTAGGTCGACACTAAACATTCCTACAACGGAAAACAATTTAAAGTGGACCACAACACATCTTAACTAAGACCAAAAAAACATCAAACACATTTTACAACAATCCATAATCATCGAAGAAATAATATGAAGTGTAAACACCTGAGGTTGGCCAAACCTAGAGTAAAACACCATCGAACTTTGAAATCATGCTTTCGAAGCCCAAGAACACATGTCAACTAAATGGAATGAAGCTAAGGACATTATTAAATTAAATCAAAAACCGCAACACCAAAAGCCATGACGCAGAGAAATGTGAAGCATGCATTTCATATGGAAACACTATCAAGCATTGTCAAATATACTGGTAAACGCAACTTCCTTAGCACAACAATCCAAAGCACCAAATCTAGAATATAACATTTCTAAACATTGTTTAACAACATATCCAAACTACATGAATAAATGTATAATTTAGAAGATATGCGGAGCAAATCTTTCAGCACAACTGCACAGAGAACTCGACATCAATTATACCAAATAGACACTAATGACACCCAAAGCATCTTGACATCAATGACAAATCATTAATAGCTCATTTTGATCAACCTTGCAACACAAGCACTCATATTTATACATCTTATCATACCTTCTCTAGATTGCACATCATTACAATATGTATTGTACATTAGGGGAATCATTCCTTCCCCCTTAACATGTTCTACCATATGTTCCTTATACATTGAGGACATCATGTTTTCCTTCACACATTACCATATTCCTACCTAAAACCACTAGGTAATTATTGTTTACCTCCACCGATATGTTCCCTTGCCCTTGGATACTACATTGAAGGAACATGACATTCTAGTACCCTATGTGCTTACATGGGTGTTTTTTGCCATTAAGGGCCACATCAATACTTTTACTATTTATTACATGGTAGAGGCATGCATCAAGGAAAAAAAATCCAGTGAGTGTTATTCTAGTTTCTCATAAATTGAATTTCCTTCTCTTAAATGATTCTCAAACATCTCTACAACCCTAGATCCCAAATTAGAGAGATCCTACAATTAATTTTTAATTAATAGCTGGTATAGAATATGTTAAGAAGAGAATAGTAACTAGCATGTTTTCACTTTATTTATTTCTTGGATATTTTATCAAAAATGAATTTTATAACTCCCATGTCATAATATCTACCATAAATAGATTTATTCATTCTTTGTAGCTCCCATGCCATAAAAGATGCATTTATTCTTTACAAAATAAATAAATGTTGTAACTTCCACTTGTCATCCAATATGCGTATAATAAATTTATTCATTGCTTTGAAGCTCCCTTTTTTTATTATGTTGAATGTCTTGGCCTTCCTCTTTTATCCTACACCATGTGCTCAATAATAATATTTGCATCATAAAACAAAAATCATAATTTAAAATGTGCATTTTTTATTTTTATTTTTATTTTATATTTGAATTAATAACTAACATATGTGTATTTTAATATTATAATAACATAAATATTTTATCTTTAGTAGTCTAATGGAATTGATTTTAATACTTTAGTCCGCTTATTTAAATAATTGATTTAATTTAACTTACTTATTAATTATTTAATTTGATATTTTTAATAAATAAATATTTCAAACCTTACTCAAACTCAATCAAAGAATTTTGTTAAATATTTTAAAAGAGAGGGTTGTGACATCCTCATCTTAGATTGTGGATCGCCCCAATGCACTTATAGATTAGAATGTTAATAATCACCCACCAAAATTCAACTCACTAAACTCTTTTCTGGGGTCTCATTTCAACTTATTCATTTATATATGTTATCTTTCATCAAAGTTGTTCTTAACCCAAAACACATAGTCATTCAATAAAGAGAAGACAAGTAGAGCATCTACTTACTCTGAAGCTACTGGATATCGATTTGGATGTGAGTTGTGATCAATGGAGCTATGACCCCAACAGGTTTATAGCAAACTTCAAAATAACCCCACATTTCTCCTGAGAACTACATCCATTCTGGGAAGAGCGAAGATCTCTAAAGAATCATAAGCTATCTATGTAAATTGATTTGTCAAGAGTTCTGGAGGAACGAAAACCCTCGTGGTGTTCTTTTTATATGCCTAAACGATAATTTGATCCATCTATAAAGATGTCAAAGAAGCTCTAAAATTGTTTGGAAAAAGAAGATTGTGATGCGAAGAAGATCGCAGATTTGTGGGTATAATGCCAAGAGAATAATGAATTAAATCCAGACAACGATGCGTTCCCAATTGATGAAAATTTTGAGAATCTCTAGGATGAGGCTCGTGAGATGCAACCTTTTCCTCGTGACACAAGTCGAATACAAAAAAAGAAGATGGAGGAGAGACCAGAATGCCCCCCACCAGCACAGGTAGTTCAAATTTACGATGTCACAAGGCAAAGAAGTAGTCAGACTTTAATGAAGATTATCGGCTCCTCAGTAGACTCGAGCATCTTTTGGGTCCACGAGTGAAGGTCTTCTTTAGGCACTTCATCATAGCTCAAGAAGAAAAAGAGAAGATAACTAGACCTTAGCAATCAAGATAAAGGGGAGGAGGTGGAAGTGGTCATAGTGACACAACTACAATAGTCCCCGTTATGTAGGTACACTTCACTCCCCCTATCCTCTCTACTCAATCTTTAGTCTCCTATTTTCAATCTATAACTTCTACCACTTCTCAATATGTGGTCTCCATCCTTGTATCCACACCTAAGTCTATATGTGCTTCCACATTTCCATTATCAACCATGTAGGTTACTTTGTCGCCTCTCCATTTTTCTCATGCACTACAAAGCATTCCCCCTTCTCTCCCTCTACCTTGAATATTTTGTCCTCCCTGTCGACGGGAATAGAAGAAGTCACTTCTCAGATTTTGATTTCTTTTGGTCTCCTTGCTAGTATCCCCTTCGTGGGGCAATATATTAATCTCCCACAATTTACCGTCAACAGACCAAGGCTACCAAGAAGGTTCAAGAGGTTCTAGAATTGAAAAAAATAAGAAAGAAAGAAGGTTTGGCTCCTGCTCCTCCCAAAATGAAATCCTTCTACAATCCGATACAATAGACATTAAGGGTGGCCCATATGACACCTACCGTCAAGAAATTAGATAGACAAATACAACCAAAAGACTATTTAGTCCATGTTGTTGGCTTGAACCTTCGCCAAGCTTGTCCCTTGAATACAATGAAACTGTTGAATCTATCGCAGGACTAAGAGGGTGGGCGGGGAGTAGGGGTGAATCGGTTTGAATCTTAAAACATTGATCTATCAAACTTTAAGCAATATTCCACTATTCTACAATAATATTGAACACAACAACCATCGGCACTTGAACACTAGATATACGTGAAAAACCCAATAGGGAAAAACAACGATGAGAATTGCATCACAATATAAATAAAATTGATTACAATATTTCAGGCTTGCCACCAAGGAGCAACATGCACCTAATGGACTTGCAAGGCTAAGGTGCATGACCTTAGGGCAAGATACAATGACTTGCACAACTGATACTCACTACTTCAAGACAAGATACAAAGAGTTGCCAAGAGACTCACTGTCTTCTGACAACTGAAAGAGTAGCATAATTGAAATGAAGAGAATCTCCTAATCATCAAATTTCCCTTGAACCACTATGTCAAGTGACTAAAATCATGACAAACACATCTAACATCAACCACTAGCTTGAAACACTGTCACACTGAATATATCATCATCAAATCTCTTCACAAACTGACTTTTGCACTTCTACAGTATCAACTCTGCTTAAACATCATTTACATTTACTTCACATCGATTCATATGCCTTTCAAACCTCAACTCATACATTCGCACTTCTTAAATACAAGCTAGATTAAAACCTAGTTGAGGGTCGACCACAAACAGAGTATACAATATTATATAAAAAAGACCACCCGGACCAAAAACACCCAATGTTGTCCACTCTAGGAGATAGAGGGGACCAAAATCCATCACAACACATCCTTCTAAGTTGAATCCAATGAACCACACACGCTAACACATCCTCCAAAGTAGGCTCCAAACATAACGTATAGATAAACAATAAAACTTAGCAACCAGTCGGCCCAAAACATCTTTCGATGTAAATTACTTAGCGTAGATCTCCACACACCACGATGAGACCCATGTCAATATTCTAACTCAGCCTCTAATGCATATCCAGACCATAAAGCATGACCCAAACAAGATAATCCAATCAGGCATGTTAAAAACATAACACAAATGAACATACCAAGCACAAACCAACATAACTCACTTGCGGAACAAAAACACCACAAGAGAATTGAACTAGAATACCACACGAACCAAATAAACATGTCCTCAAAACTGCAACACTCGAATTCATGTATTTGGAAGCCACCAAGAATATTCCAAATCAATTTGATAAACATTCTTACTATCAAAGAGTAGCAACAATTAACCTCATCATCTGAGCAATCACACGACCTGAAAACTTGATAATACACCACTCACAAAACATTAACATTATATTCAAATACGTACACCATGCTAAAGCATATTTCCATTGGGACATTAAATATTATTTCTTGTATATTGAGACTTTTGCTATAACAACCTTTCGAAAACACTGCATGTATGCACAACTTTTGACTACGTATTGCTAGACAATATATCTCATCCAAACAATTGATCAACAATCTCTTCACTCCATCTTCACTTCTACAGATCACTGGACAACAACAAATACCACTACCGCTTCTCTACCTCAACATTTCAGCATTACTTCTAATTGAGATATCAATGAGAAATCGTTAGACAAGATAGCAACGTCTAATCACACAATTTCGGACAATATACTTCATCTAAACATCTGCAACAATCTACTACAAGTTCTTCATTACTACATACTACTAGTAATGACAATACAACATTGATATAAGCTCATCAACAACATTAATCAAAGACAACACACATTGTTAGACATCTGGTTGACATCAACGATAACATATATTGCCAACAACACCAAGTTTTAAATTTATGTAAATTATTGCACATCTACAACAACTTCTTCATTCTCACATACAAGTAACTATGACAAGCAACCATACAAGTTTGACATCAATGACAACACAACAAGCCACTAACAACATTCCCAAACATTCTCCAAGTTTCCAATAGGAACTAATGGAAGAAACTCAAAAGATGTTCACCACTAACTTCCTCAAAGTCGGTAGGCAGGGGGGAAAAGGGAGCAGGAACTTGCCAAAGATAAAGCCATAGTGGACAAGTTGACTATTGAAAACAAGGCTAAGGACCTCAAGATCTCCCAACTATATAAGGAATTGCAAGAAAGGCCCCAAAAGCAGCCCTTTAAGTGGAGCAAGATGAAAATGATACTCTAAAAGGAGTTAGATGAAGCCCAAGCCGAAAATGATATTTTAAAAGAAAGAGAAAGAGATGGTTGAGTCCAAACTACAAGAGACAGTTACAGAATTGACACAAGTATAGAAAAATCTCTATAATTCCATAAGCATACAATAGCAACTCCAACAGGAATTTCAAGTCAAAGACTAGCAACTCTAGCAATTGAAAGATGAATTATCTCACTGCTCTCACCAATTAATATCCTCCCTATGATGCAACAGTTGTACAATTCACACTGGGATAAGATTAAGGATATAACTGCTCATCTAAAGCCTACACTTGGCTTCATCACATATTCAAAGAATCTTAGCATGGAGGTAAGTGTTGTTGTTTTTTGTTTAATATGTTTTTTTAAACATGTTATGGAACTTTTCAAGGCTACTTTTGGACATTCATATTTTTCAACTTTTGGACAAAAATGCTTGCAAAAAACTCAACCATATGTTCTAGCCACTTTTATGTCATGCTCTTTTTTTTCATTTCATTGTTTTTATAAAGGCAATGGCTAAAGATGACAAATACAACATTAATAATCCTAGAAGACAAGGATTTTATAATGACATTTAATGGACAAATGATAATTTTTTAGCTTGAAAGATAAAATTTCATAATACTAAAAATTATGTATGGTTGAAGCAAACTTGATAGATGAACATACATATTTTACACAACATTTTTTTCATTTATGTTGGTATGCAAGATTATATTAAACATCAAAGTGTTCAATAATCAATGGTAAATGTTTGCCAATAAAAATAGGATAACTACTTACTACTTTTGAGCATGAATGAGATGTAAAATTGTAATTGAATATTTGACCATTTAACCAATCAATGTTTAAATAGAGTCTATAAAAGGAATAAATTTAAAAGGGAAGGAGACCAACTTAATCCACAACTTTAGGATTTCTACCTTCTAGATATTTTTATAGTTGTCGATAAATCAATCCAAATTTTCAATTTGTAGAAAATTGTCAATTATAAACTTGTATGTTTTTATATTATATAAAAACCCTCTAATTGAAAATCTAATTGTCTATCATTTTGATTTAGTATTCATTTATACAATATTTCATGAATAGTGGTTCAAAAGAATTCATCTCTTGTGATCACGAGTTGATATATCTATAATTTTTAAACATCACAAAATATTCACTACAAAAATGTAAAACATCTTAAACATTTCACAATAACAAATTAATTGAATAATGGTTCAAAGAAACTCATCTCTTGTGATCATGAATTAAAATATCCATAATTAAACAATTACCCTACAATATCCAATGCAAAAAAAAACTAAAACATCTTACAACACTTCATGATAACAAATTGCAATGTTCATTTTATAGAGTAAATGAAGTAAGAATTTTGATGCTTTTTTAACGCATTAAAGAAATTGCCAACTACCCCACATCATAAGTCTTGAAGTGTTTGTAGATTAGGAAGGTTGTCATTGCAAATCGTAACCCACCTTCAAGTAACCATGATCAAAGAAGTGACAAAGTTCAAAGGAAATCAAACCACATCGGCCATTGACAAACATTGGGCATCCTTGTCACAAGAATTTAGACTTTAAGAAAGGGTTGGAAGAGTGCCACAATCATACTCTGTATGACGAAGCATCTTGGGTGAAAGTTTATTGAAGACAACTTTCTCCCTAATGAGCTTCGGCAACCACCAACTTCCACTTTGCACAATTCCCGAAATAGAGGATCCCACCCCCATTCCAAAAACTCTCCCTTTCCTCTTTTCTACATATTTATTCAATGCCACCTCAATCTCAAGTGATTTATCCAAATCTACTTCTGCCAAGCATTTCCCCAATATTATTGAGTCCTCGAGAGCCAAAGCCCCGCCCTGCCCCAAGTCAGGAGTCATCGGATGCATCGCATCTCCCGCCACAGTCACATTACCTTTATGTGCTTTACCTGCTATAAATGGCCAAAGGTAGCGATACTTCAAAATGGCTAGGCTTATACTACTAGGAACTGATCTCTTTATAACCTCCATTATTTCTTAGCTCCCAAGACCTTCTGCTAACTGTTGTGCTTCTTCTTGAAGGATATTTGCATCATATGAGATTTTTGCATCTACATTTAGAAAACAGAAACACAAATAGTGTGTTAAATTTATTATTATTTTTTATTGGTGTTTATTTTAAATTAATTTTATATTGTATCAATGAAATTCAAATTTTTAAATTCTAATTAGTTATAAAAAATTATCAAGGTTGTTTGGCATAATGACACAATCATGTTGTAGGCACAATAATTTTGAGCTCAAATCTTCACAATATCTATTCGAAAAAATTATGAAAGTTATTATAAAAAATTTTAAAAAAAACAAGTCTAAAAATTGATACCAAAAAAATAAAAACATTTTTTTAATTGTTACCAAAAAATCAAAAAATTGATACCAATAGCTGTTATAAATTTTAACAACTTAACTACTTATAGCTATTGTTTTGGCTTCTAGGTAGTAACAACACATGTTGTGGGATTGGTTATGCACACAAGGGTCAAAAAGTGCACTTTTCAATGTGTCACTCAATATCTATTTAAAGATGCCCCAATAACCATGCACTTAAAATTGTCAATACTTATGCACAAATGCCCTAGTAGTCGCATGCTATGGGTACCAATAAAGGTGCACAAATGTACCAATTATGGTCCAAAAATGCTAATTGTTGGGGTTAAAGTGGGCAGCTATTGGTAAATATGAAATTTATTAATGGGCTTTTAGTAATCATTTTTGGGGTTTTTTTAAATTTAGTAATTGGGAGATTAGGTGCACAAGGAGTGAACGATTATTGGAACTATAATGGCTACCGATACTCATCCTCTAGTGACAAAATAATGCCTAAAGATTTTGGGATCTTATTTTTATTCTAAGAAAACTTTTATAGGATTAAAAGGATTCATTTCATGTAAAATAATAAGTGTTCTTTTTATTATTTGAACTTTTATATCTATGTGATGGGCTACATGATATTTTTATGGAATTAAAAAGGTTCAAATTTGCATATAATTGCTATAGCTTCTCTTCTAATTTTCTTTGTTTTTTCTAACATTATATTGAGATATGACCAAAATCGTAACTGTATTCCAAATAACTTCATTGGATTAAATATTCAACAATACCAAAGATTATAAACAATCTAAATTTAAAGATAAATTTAATAGACTTGTCCATAGTAAAGACTACTTGTAATTTAGACTTATGCTTACTCAATTGTTGTACTACCTAGTGATATATTGACATTATTTATTCCAACTTGCTTAAATAAAAGAAAACAAATAATGCAGAAAACAAACTGATCCTGAAAAAACTAACCAGTGACTTTCGAGGCTAAGAAGCAGAACCAGAATATCAGACTAATAGTTTCAGTATTTACCTCGAGGAAGGCTCTTCCGAGTCAAGAACCACAAAGCGTCCCTTTCATTGCAAGGAGCGAAGCCCGCCCTTAATCCGTCTCCCCAAATCTGGAACGTCGTTGGCTCAAAATGGTGGCCCTGCGGAAAACTCCCTAACCCTAGAAACGTAGAGCGTCCAGCCAATTTTGGGGATCCAAACCCTAGCCACTTTGCCACCGTCGAATTAACTCCATCGCATCCTATAATAACCTGAAATTTGGCCTCATTAACAAAACCCCTGCTAAAAATTCCTCTCCAATTACCCCAAACCCTCGTTAAAAATTCTACACCAAAAAAAAGAAGCTACCTTTGGCGAAATCTGGCTTCCATCATCGAGCGTTGCAATGCTTGAGTTGTCTTGCCTTTGGTGAATTGCAGAAATCTTTGAGCCGAATCGAATAGTATTTGCCGGCAGTGCTTGAGCCAGGGTTTGGAGAAGCTCTTTACGTAGCACGCAGCGCACATCACGGTCTTGCAGATCGATACTCTTGGTGAGGCTGCTGGTTGTAGATAGCGTGTCAATTCTTTTCAGAAACACAGGTTAAAAAAATTAGAATTTCATAATTGAACATAATAATAACAGGTATCTGGATATTTATGTACAGTAGTTTTTTAATTTGAGTATCTTCATCAAAATACCTCTTTAATTGTGTGTGCTTGCGGCGAAGACTCTCTCCCACGCCGAGAGCATCAAGAGCTCTCCAGCCGTTGTCCCAGATGGTGAGAGAGGCACCTGTCACTCGCAGTGAGCTTGCTTGTTCCAGCACAGTTACACTTTTCAATCCTAGTCTGCAACACCATTAATATTGATAAGTGGATATGCTATCTGAAATTTTATCAGAATTCAAGTCAAATTTACTCATAAGTGATATTTGCAGAGATGATTAGTGATTTTTGAAGAATTTATTTCATGAATATGAATGATTTATTTAAGGTAATATTTACAAAGATGATTGAGATCTGTTACAACTACAATATTTTTTTTGTACATATAATTTTTTAACAGTTTAGGATACTAGGTATGAGATACGGTATGAATTTTTCATCAGTATTTGACATCAGTTCTATAATGTATTATAAAAAATAAGGGGGAAAATTTTTCCATTCACATTTGAAATCAAGTTCTACAATCTGAAAAAGAAAAACAGAGATGTACCTTATAAACCGTTCAACATAGATTAAATATGTTAATTGAACGTTAATCTGTTTGTTATTAAGAATTTTTTTACATTCTGTTAAAGATTATTTGTTTTTCATTTCAAAATCAAGCCTTCTTTCACAGTAGCAGATTTCTATATTCAGCAAAATTTAATTTCTTGTGGATTTTTAATAAGCTAAACATTTTTGCCAGTAGATTAATCACAATCTAACACTTAACAAAAAGTTTATCCTCCAACAAAAGTTCATATTAGAGTTGAAATTATACCTATGAAGAGTAAGTGCAGTGGCTAAGCCAGCAATGCCACCGCCTGCAATTAAAATTTTGTTGCTGCTCTGTACATGTGCCATGCCAACAATTATGACCGCTAAAAATAAAGAACCAGCTCGCTATGGGATATTTGGGGTTTCCCGTTATTTAAGCCATTGACAGAAAATTGATAGTCTGGATATGCTACAAACCCTCCACAGTCGAAAACAAAGGAATTGAGCAGTTGAAGAGGTAAAGGAGTATGGGGATAGAAATAGCCCATAAAAAATTGGCAAGCTGGCAAGTTGTTTCCACGTTGTTTCCCGGCAAGAACTCAACAAGAAAATCAGCCACCTAGTCAACGAAGACAAAAGTAGGCGGCTGTGTAGAAATAGCCAGTTGTTTCCACGTTGTTGCGTGGCAAGAACGCGACAACAATAAAGGTGAAGTTTATGTAGTGTGTGCTTCCACGTTATTGCCTTCCAATAAGCAAGTTTACCTTGATATTATATTTAATCACATTTTATGGGATTTATAGGATTGCAAATGTTTATTGATAAATATCATTCATTTTCAAAATTTTAATTAAAAGTTCAAAGATCATTTAATAGTTCATTAACTAACAGACATATATTAAATAATAATATATATAATACATCAACAATTATCCTTGTTAAGACACCTATTGTGCTTTAGAAATTGATGGAAAGGTGCCTCAAGAAGAATACCTCTCAACACGCATACACACACACACACGATTAATTAAATGGAATAGTGTCAAACTATAATTCCCCAACTAAAAGATAGAGGCAAGCAAGCCTTTAGGGTGTATATGTCCCTCCCCCTTGATGACATCCTCAAAATAAAGGTCAAGACCCTCCCCTAGGGCAGTCCTCTCCCTAAGGTGTTGGGTATCCATACTAGTGTGTGTGTGTGTGTGTGTGTGTGTCCACGCGCGCTTGTGTGTGTAACGTAGAGCAACATGTAAGATATTAAATATAATAATATAATATCATTAAGATTAATGAAATATATTAACTATTATATTATATTATTATTATAAAAAATATTTAATAATATTATATTTGATAAACTTATAAGGCATTGAGAGGGGGGGGGGTGATTCGGTGCAAGCAAAAAACTTATAAATCCGATTACACCTTTTATCCACTTTAAAATCAATAGGCATGCAAGAAATACAACCACATAAGAAAACATCCAATAGAGCATGCAACACATAACAAAATAACTTTTCACGTGGAAACCCAAATGGGAAAAACCATGGTGGGAATTATTACCCACAAAGATCAACTATCTGCCAAATAGAGATCTAACTGGTTAAGGTCATACAAATGCTTTGTTAGGAGCACACCTGGTTAAGAGTGTCTTAGCTCGATTAAGAGCTATTACAATAAGGCCTGTTAGGAGCTACCCAAGTTATTGAGATTTGAAAACACAAGT
Organism: Cryptomeria japonica; assembly: GCF_030272615.1. Classification (NCBI taxonomy): domain Eukaryota; kingdom Viridiplantae; phylum Streptophyta; class Pinopsida; order Cupressales; family Cupressaceae; genus Cryptomeria; species Cryptomeria japonica. Next base: position 38,167,452 of record NC_081412.1, read on the forward strand.
TAATGTGCCACCCTATTAAAGGATTTAACCTTCGAACCTATGAGGATCCTACCGCACCTTGTAAGGAGTGACCTGGTTAGAGGATTTTATCTTGCTACAGCTGTTAGGGAACAACAAGTGAATGATTTGTTGTTAGCACCTTTGTGCTTGATTAGATCTACTTTGGTTCTACTTCTAACATAAACTAAACATCAATACAGATCTTCTTCTTCCATCGTACAATCAAATTCACACTATAGATCTCATATCTCATACATCATCATACAATATACTCATTTTTATAAACAACTCTGCTAAGTTGGCTAAGAACCATTGGAACAATTTCCTAGGTTCATTGAATCTAGTCAATCTTTCTCATCACACTTTCCTTATGTTGGAAAAACATAACACATCACAAAAACATAACATTATGTCTACCAGTTTACCGATCTAAGTAATTCTACTCTACCAGTTAACTGTTCTTCTTGACTATCACCATTCTTCTGATCATAACTTACTTCATACTCTAAATCTATCTATGCGGTTCTAGTCATAGGCTCATATCAATGTCATAAACATGCATACCAAACTGGAACACTTAACTCTTCACCGATCTCCCGTACCATTCGCTTGAACATAGCTTTGTCATTATTTACTGGTTGACTGTCCTATTTACCGGTTCACTATTTAACTGACTCTACTACCAGTTAGGCTTTACCAATTGGACTAAATGACTTAGATGACTAACAAAACATAGTTGCCATCAATGAAAACACTAAACAAGTCATCAATCAACCTATTACATTAATAACATCACCATCAAGCCAACAATCTCCCCCTTTGGCATTGATGGCAACACTTAGGAAATTTTTTGTCTAAGTGTCACATTAGAAAAATTATGAATTATGACTCAAATACATAACATGACTCCCCCTTAGCAATTGCATGCTATTACAAGAATTTACAACATATATACTACTTCCCTTTTACAAAATTTTGACTCATACTCCTAGTCCCCCTTTGACAACAATGACAAAGGTAAGAAAATACATGAAAAATATAAATGCAATATATAACAAAGTTTGCATTATGAAATATATATAGGAGTTCAAAATGTTGTACAATATCATCTTATGAAATACATCTACAAAATAAGACTTCAACAGTGTCAAATCATTATGCCAAGTCTCCAAAAGTGTCCCTGTGATTTCAGTATGTGTCCAGATCTGAGATGCAAGCTCCTCCATGGCATCTAGTGTTCTCATCTCCAGTATATCAAAAATTGCTTCAGTCTCCTTGTAGCCTCTCTGCAAAATTTCAATTTTAGGGACTCATAAATTCTACAACTCCTGCAGTGAAGTTGTCCTCTTTACCTATTCAGCTTCATAAACCTTGAGCTTCTACTGTAGTGCAACTACCAATGTACAAAAATGTATAGCTGAATCATTTAGGGGATTAAATGATTCACTCAAAAATTTAAGCTCTTGTTGAGCTTCTCGCTTCTTCTTATCTAGATCACCATAAAACAATGAAAATTTTGCAATTGTGGAAAGGATTTTACCTCCAGTCTGTAAGGATTCTTTTATTAGGTCCTTGTTTATAGTCAGACCTACTCTGTCTTTATCAATGACCTTCATCAATTGTTCAATTCTTCTCTTTTCATATTTTGTTTCCACATTTTTAATAACAACTTCCTCCAAACTCTTCATTTGTTCACCGACTGAATTTACCAGTTGTTCTAGTTTGTCAATAGGTGTAGGAAGATTGTCAATATCAGTCTCTGGTAGTATATTGGATAAAATATCAACTACAACCTGAATTGTTTAAGGTTCTTTTCTTTAACCATTCATTATTTTATTTTGTGCCTTAGATTGCATGGCAAATGCAATCTCCATCAACTCAATTGGACTTAGCATGTCCATGTTGATTGGTCCTTGTATAGATACAATATCATCTTCTTCATCATCATCAACTATTTTCTTAGAAGTAAGTGACCGGGGGGTCACTTTGTGTTCTGATTCTTCTGCCTTCTTCTTTTTGCTTCTTTGGTGTCTTTTGTTTATCATTCTCATCTCCTTCAGCTTTCTCCTCTTCCTTTTCCTTCACTGGTGGCTCTTTTGCTTCTGATGACTCAGTGGTTTGAATATTTTCTATTTGTTCATTCATTGGTTACTTTGTCATTTCTACATCTTTCTGTGGTGGCTTAGTCACATGTACATCATCAACTTGAGCATTTACTTCAGTATCTTCATCTTCTTTGTCCTTATCCTTATTGTACAAAGAATTTGGTATTTGTTCTTTGTTCTTCTTCACCAAACTTGTCATAAAGTTTATTCAAACCAGCTAGTATACCATATTCCTTAATTCTACCTATCAATTTTTTAAAAGGATTAGGTTTAGTTACCAGTTATTTTACATATTTGACTGCAGATGCTCTAACAACCTTAGATTTCTTTCCACTAGCTATAAGTGCTTTCTTCTCACCTTTAGACTATGTTTCTTCTTCATCAACAAATCTCTTTGCTTTCTCCTTCTTCCTCTTACCGGTGACTACCGATGCTTTAGATGTAGGAGGATTGATTTCTTTCCCCTTTCTTTTGAATTGAATTTTAGAAGGTTTCTCCTTAGCAGTTGTACTTCTTGTTTGTCTACCGGTGCTGGTACCGGTTGGTGCACTAGAGGATTCAACCTTCCTTGCTTCAAACTTAGCTCTAGCCTCTGCAATCACCTCTTTTGTAAATCCTTGTTCAACAACAAATTGCTCTTCTTTTATGACCCTCTTTGCAATAACCAGTTTTGCTAACTCACCATGAACTTCTAATGATTTTTCTTTGAAGGTTCCAAACCTTGTTGCGTTAGGGTCTACCGGTTGTGATAATAAATGATCAGCATAAGCAATCAGTATATCAGCTTCAACTTCATAACCCATGGGCATCACCCATGATGTCCTAGGGTTTGCTGCCTTCATCTGACATGTGTTAGTGTGCACCATGAAACCAATAGTATCTTCATACCTTTTGACAACTTGTTCTGGTATCCATTCTCTAGCATGCATCCTCTTCTAGAAGTCTTTAAAATATCCCCAAATAACCATTGTAAACTCATCTCCAATCATCTTGATGTTTTTCTTGATTTGTAACATTGTCGATGTACCTTCTGACCATAGTAAATCATCAATATCGGGAAAGGAGTTCTGGAAATAGATAAACAAACCTATGAATAGTTGTCCAAATTTAAATTTCTTCCATTCACCATTAGATCTCTATTTCATGAAAGATCTTTGATTCATCATACCAGACCTACACTTAACAACTCTATGCCCATACTTGTTGTAGTGTAGCAATAACCATTAAAATTTCTAGGCTTATATCCTTGATAAGCATTAGGCTTATAACCATTAAAATAACTAGATAATTTGTTTCTACAAACATTAGTAGTATGACCTACCTTATGACAATTAAAGCATACTGGTTTGTAGGTTTTCTTACTAGTGGTTTTCTTTGTCTTAGGTGCAAATTTATCTTCATGCATGGTGTGCTTTGTACCAAATGGTTCACCTTTCTCAAATGTTGTGTATCCCAAGCCTTGTGTCTCTCCTTTCTACCTCGGTGACTGAATCTACTCATCAAGCATAGTAGAGCTCTTGTTGTATTTAGCCAATATCTCATTAGCATCAACCAACTCCTTAGTAATATCTTTATTCTTCTTCATAAGACTCTCTCTAAGAGACATAGCCATGTCTAGATCAGCCTTTACTTCTTCTTTTTCTTCTTTTTCCTCTTGAAGGTATGCAGTCAGGGTTCCAACTTGTTTCAGCTTAAAAATCTCATGATCCTTCTCTTTGATTTTGTCTTTAGTACTCCTTCTGGCTTCCAACTCTTGACTCATCCTAATGGTAAGGGCTTCCAAATCTCTCCTTAGATTTGACTTATTATCATTTAGCTTTTCCACCTCATTAACCAATGCATCAATGTTTGCTTCCTCAAATGAACTGCTTTCACTAAGTTCAAACAATTGCTAAACCAACTCTCTCCTCTTAGCCAATGAAGCTTTGTACTTGACCCTTAACTCACCTAGGGCTTCTTTAGATTTTGTAAGCTGGTTAGAAGGCTCCCTATAACTCATTCCTTCCCCCATGTTATCCTTATGGACCGTTGCCAAGCAATTAAGCCTTAAGGGAATTAGGCTTTGATAGCAATCGATAAACTTATAAGGCACTAAGAGGGGGGCTAGATCAGTGCAAGCAAAAACCTTATAAATCTTATTACACCTCTTATCAACTTTAAAATCAATAGGCATGGAAGGTATACAACCACATAAGCAAACATCCAATAGAGAATACAACACATAACACAATAACTTTTCACGTGGAAACCCAAATGGAAAAAAACATAGTGGGAATTAGTACCCACAAAGATCAACTATCTACAAAATAGAGATTTGACTGGTTAAGGTCATACAATTTCTCTGTTAGGAGCACACTCGGTTAAGAGTGTCTTAGCTCAATTAAGAGCTATTACAATAAGGCATGTTAGAACTAGCCCTATTAGGAGCTACCAAAGATACTGGGATTTGAAAAAAACAAGTTAATGCACCACCCTATTAAAGGATTTAACCTTCGAACCCGTGAGGATCCTACCACACCCTATAAGGAGTGATCTGGTCAAAGGATTTTATCTTGCTAAAACTATTAGGGAACAACAAGTGACTGATTTGTTGTTAGCACCTATGCGCTTGATTAGATCCGCTTTAGCTCTACTTCTAACACCGACTAAATGTGAAAACAAATTTTCTTCTTCCACCGCACAATCAAATTCACACTATAGATCTCATATCTCATACATCATCACACAATATACTCCTTTTCATAAACAACTCTGCTAAGTGGGCTAAGAACCCTTGGAACAATTTCCTAGGTTCATTGAATCTAGTCAATCTTGCTCATCATGCTTTCCTTATGTCGGCAAAACATAACACATCACAAAAACATAACATTATGTCTACTGGTTTACCGATCTAAGTAATTTTGCTCTATTAGTTAATTGTTCTTCTGATCATAACTCGCTCCATACTCTAAATCTATTGATGCGGTTCTAGTCATAGGCTCGTATCAATGTTATAAACATGCATACCAAACCGCAACACTTAACTCTTCACCGATCTCCCGTACCAGTCACTTGAACATAGCTTTGTCACTGTTTACCGGTTGATTGTCCTATTAATCGGTTCTCTGTTTAACCGACTCCACTACCGGGTAGGATTTACCTATTGGACTAAATGACTTAGATGACTAAAAAACATGGTTTTCATCAATGACAACACAAAACAAGTCATCAATCAACCTATTACATTAATAACATCATCATGAAGCCAACAATATTATTATGTATATTTTATTATAAATTAAAAATATTATATTATAATAATATATTACTAATTAATTTAAAATAATATTATTTTTACCATTATAATAATAATTTTATAAAATTAGGGTTAGTGTAAGGGTAGAGGTTATGATAAGGAAAATGTTTGAAATAGAGTTAAGGTGGGAATCATTTTTAATTAAGGTTAGAGTTTAGATTAGGATTGGATATAAAAACAAGATTCAATTTAGCATTAGAGTCAAATTAATGTTTTTTATTAGAGTAAGCGTTATGCTTGGAAATAGAATTATGATTAGGGTTTCTATTAGGGTTATAGTTCCATATAGAAGTATGGTTAAGATATTAGATGGATTAGAGTTAAGATTAAGGTTAGGGTTAGGATTAGGGTTATATTTAGGGTTAGAGTTAGGGTTATGCTAAGAGTTTGAATTAGCATTAGAAATATAATTAAGTTTAGAATTTAGAGAGAGAAATATGATTATGGTATTAATGAATAGTGTTTAGGTTGAGGTTTACAATTAGGTTTACATTTAGGGATAGGGTTAACATTAGTACTCGGGTTAAATTTATGGTTGGAGATAGAGAATAAAAATTAAATGGAGGCAACATTTGTTGTGGGAGGGAAATTGATACAATAATGCTTCCTTATGCAACCAATTCCAAAAACTCAAATACCTAAGACAGTAATAAAGAATTTGTTTTCAAGTTGAGAGATGTTGTATCAATAAATAAAAGGTAAAACACAATGTGAAAGTTCCAAACACAAAATGAAATCTTTTTCGAATTCATTAAAATATAAGTAGATATAATTTATTAGCAACCAGTCAAGTCTTTGTATCATTGTATAGCTCTATTTTCTACCCTATTTATTGGAACTGTTCTCCATATTTTATTCTTCTCTGATTATTCCCATGCACCCTACCTTCTATTGTATCCTTCCAATGTATTCTTCTATTCTTATTTTCTACATATTTTCCTTTACACACTTCACACTCTCTATCTACCTTTTTTCCTACATAGAATTACTTTGCTTCTATAGTTTTTGAGTTCTCCCTTTGCACATGACAAATGCCTTTCTCACTTATGATAAAGAAAATGTAAGGGTTTATTTGTGACAAATAACATGCATCACTACATAAAAGATAAGGGTTTAATTTGTGTCAAAGAACATGCATCATTAAATATCTTTAAATATCAATTTTTGAGAAAGAAAAGATAAGGTATGAATTTGTGACAAAGACCAAGTATGACATTGTAGATTGCATAAAAACATTATCATGGAATCACCATAAAAAATAATTCATCTAGAAGGCATGAAATAAAGCATGCATCTATCCATAATAAACATGTGTAATAGTCTGCCAACTGGATATCATACAACTCATAAAAAGCAATATTGACCAAGTGTACAATGATATCATGAATCAAAAGATATATCTCAAGTGGTCATATAAAAACTGATTGTACATGTCCTCGAATCTAGGAACAATCACCTTCAGAAGTTGTCAGCCTAGGCTGATGGCTACCTTATGGACTTGCTCCCATTGACCCACTTGGTGGTCCTCATGGAGGAGGTGACCCCATCATATTTACACTCTTTGTTCAACCCCATCTAGATTTGGCATGGGAATTTTCTACATAACTACATGCTCTTTGCTCTAGAGGGACAAATTTTTCACATAATCTGCAATAGTAATGTATCTCCTTATCAACACAAAGCATGGTCATCATACTGTCACAGTGAGGATCCTAGGCTGTAACCTACTATATATGCTCTATGAGACTCTTTTCCCTACAATATCTCTATATAGTTGTATCACTCTCCACTATGAGGATATTTCACTCTCTTTGTCTCCCTTAATCTCTAGACCTATCTCTCTTTCTATCACTCTCCCTCTCCTCCATCTCACAATCTCACTCTCTCCTCTCTCGCCAAGTGCTAAACCTATCTCTCTCACCCTTCTCTATATCTCCCCTCTCTTCTCTACCTGTCTCACATACATTTTCTCCTCTCTATCTCACCTCTCTCTCCCTCTCCCCACCTCTCTCTCATTCCCTCTCACTACTTCTCTATATCTCCTATTTCTCCCTATATACATCCCTTCACTCCCTCCCTACCTACCCTTCCATTCTTGTCTACTTATCTCACTCTCACCATTACCCCCCCCCTCTCTCTCTATTTTTCTTTATAGCTATCCTTTCCACCTCTCTCTCCCCTTTTATCTCTACTTATATCTAACCCCTTCTCCCTCTCTCTATAGATACCTCTTTCTTCTTACCTCTATTTCTCTTAATAAATCTCCCTCCATCCCTCTCTGTACCTCTCTACTTATCCATCTATCTCTACTCTTTATCTCCCCTCTCCCTTTCTCTATTTATTTCCTCTCCCACTATCCATCTATCTTCCCTCTCTCTATCTACCTCTATTTCCATTCCTCTCTACTTTTATCTCTGCTAACACTCTACCTCCTCCCCTCCATACTACTAGTTATCTTAGCTCACACACTCTCTCTTTCCCCCTCTCCTTACTCCCTCTCTCTCTCTCTCTAACTACTTGTGTAGAGAGTTGAATCGAGGGAGGATAGATAGCAAAAAGTAGCTAGAGAGAGAGACTATGGAGAGGGAAGGAGGGAGGGAGGGAGGGAGGGAGAGAAAGGGATGAAGAGGTAGGGGGAGAGAGACAAAGGTGAGATAAATAGTAGTATGGAGGTAGATATTTAGGGAGAATAATAGTGGAGAGGGATGGAAAGAGAGGTAGGTAGAAAGAGGGAGAGGAGAGATAAAGCAAGTAAGAGGGAATATAGATGGCTAGATAGACAGAGGAGATAGAGAGTAGAGATATATGGATAATTAGAGAGGTGAAGAGATGGAAGGAGGGAGCGATGCAAGTGTGAAGAGTGAGGGTGGGAGGGATATTTATATTGAGAAATAGAAGTAGATAGGGAAGGAGGGATAGGTATGTATAGAAAGAGGAAGAGGAGATAGATATAAGTAGAGATAAAAGGGGAGAGAGAGGATGGAAGGAGAGATATGTAAAAAATAGATGTGGGAAGGGAGTGAGGAGGAGGTATGTAGAGAGAGAGGGGGGGGTCTATCTTAAGGTGTAGAGGAGAGAGTTAGATAGAGAGGGGATAGAGGGGTGGTGATAGGGAGAGAGATAGATATAAAGCTTAGGGGAGACAAAGAGAGTGTGATAAAGAGAAATAGAGAGGCTAGAAGGTAGGGAGCAAGTGAGAGAGAGGGAAATTGATGTAAATAAATGAAGGTATTTGGAGAGAGGGATATGGGAGATAAAGGTAAGTAGATAGGGAAAGGGTGAGAATGAGATAAGTAGAGAAGGAGCATGGGAGGGTAGGATAGAGAGAAAGGGAGAAAGAGAGGGAGAGGTATGTAGATAAGTAGAGGTATGGAAGGAGTAAGGGGATGTATGCAGGGAGAGGGAGAGAGGAGATAGATATAAGGAGAGAGAGGCAAGGAGAGAGAGAGGTGGGGATAGGGGAGAGATGTGACATAGAGAGGAAAGAATGTGTGTGAGGTAGGTAGAGAAGAGAGTGGAGATTCAAAGAAGGGTGAGAGAGAAAGTTTTAGAGCTTGGGGAAAGAGGAGAGAGTGAGATAGTGAGATGGGGGAGAGAGGGGAAGAGAGGGGGAGAGGGAGAGTGATAGGAAGAGAGATAGGTCTAGATATTGAGGGAGAAAAAGAGAGTGAAATAGAGATAGAGAGAGGATGATAATAAGAGCTTAGTGATTGAAATTCAACTAAGTTTGAGAAAATATAGCATCTAGAGCTTGGGGAGAGAAGAGAGAGTGAGACAGAGAGAGGTAGAGAAGGAGAAGGAGAGAGATAGGAAAATAGATAGGTTGAGAGTTTGGGAGAGGCAAAGAGAATGAGATAGATATATAGCAAGAGAATGATGATAAGAGCCTACTAATTAATAAAAATTTGAGCAAGTCTAAAAAATTATAAGATCTACTAAGAACTGGAATTTGCATTATGAAACCATTCACAAATATCCTACCAATATATACATAAAATTTTAACTTAAAATATATGAAAGATAAAAAGCAAAGAGCAATTAAAGTGTATGCCCCCACATTAAAGTGATTGTGTATGCCTTACTAGGAGCAATTACTTTTCTTCTTTTCTCTATAAATTGGAGAGATAAGGTTGTTGCAAGGTTGATCAGAATGAGTTGTTTATGTTTTGTCTTGATGTCGACATGCCTTGGTTGTTATTAGTGCCTTATTGGTATAAGAGATGATAAGTTTTCTATGTAGTTGTGTTGAGATATTTTCACCGCATATCTTCTACGTTGTATATCTATTAATGCAATTTGGATATGTTGTTAATCTATGTCTAAAGATGCTATACAATAAAAACATAAGTGGTGAATATTTTCCAACTGGGGAATATTTTATATCGGCATTTCAAAATTGATGAATAAGTTGGACCAAATAGGATGACCAGATCATCCCGAATTTATCAATTTTCAATCAAATGCATTTCAGTTCACCTTTATTTATACTAATTATTTGTAACGATTTAAATTTTTTGCCAATAGAGTTTATGTTTTCACAACAATCTATTTAATATTTTTGCTTGGAATTTCAAAAGTATGCCTTAATTCACTACCATATTCACCAATAACCATCAATAGTTCAATTTGCATGAGGACCCAATTTGCCTTAGTATTTTCGGAAGTGTGTCTTAACTCTCCACAGTATTCACCAATACCATTAATCATTCAAAGTTGTGGGAGGATTGATTTCACCAATTCTATTATAAGCCCATCCCAATCGACTATCCATAATCACCTAGTAAATTACAATGTATATATTTGGTCGAGGTTTGATTCTCCCTACATTTCCATTAGACATGTTAGAATTAAGTGGGATTCACCAAATATTTGCATACCATTTAAAATTCCTGCTAAATTTACCAAATATGGATTGTAATAAAATTGTATTAAAGATAAAATTTGTTTTTACACAATTTGGTTGGTTTCGAGCTCTCAATTCAAATCAATAGCCAACTTATAGACATGAACAACCATTGCTACATTGTCGATTACTAGTGCTACTCTCTGAGAATCTAAATGTAAGTGATCATTTATTTGAAGTGCTATAATATTATTAAGCTCAATCTATTTGCAATTTTTATTTCATTCTTATTGAGTAGGGAGACATTGGACATCTAGATTCTAGGCCCTAGGGGCAATGAATCTTATAGTCTGTTATTGCTTCTTAAACAAGTAGATAGTTTTTTGGTTGGAGATGTCAAAAAGGAAGAAGGGTAGGAATCTTGAATGTGGTGAAAGACAAGAGAGGCCAACAAAGTGTAGAACCTTAAATTCATAATTTAGCAATGTTTGTGGCAAAAAAGATAAAGGTATATTTGTTGGAATCAAGGATCACTGAGAGGGGGGGAAGTCAGTGATTTATCGGTAAATTTTTTTTATGACTTATTCTCAAACCACTCGAAGCATATGGAAGAAAGTAAAATGCAGAAACACAAGATAATCAACCACAAAATCATAGGACCAGGATTTTTACATGGAAACCCAAATGGGAAAAACCACGGTGGGATTTGAACCTACAATATTGAACTCCACTATGGCCAGTAGCAAAAAAATATTACAAAAGGGGAATGCACTTTGCATTCAGGCACATTGCCTAGAGCTTACAACTCAATTACAATAAGGGCTACAACCTTAGAAGGATCACTTCCTTACAAATCATTTACAATGATGAATTACAATGATTGAACTCCAAAAAACAATGTTTGGATGAGTTCTGATTAAGTGCAAAAACTTTGACTGTATCTGCTCTACAACTTTGCTCTATTTTCTGGCTAAGTTAGCTACCTAATCAAGAATGTGCACGTGAAATTGCACCAAATAGGTTTCTCGATCACTAATCACTCATATTACATCATACCATAAATATCTTCTGCATCGATTTTACATATCCGTAATCACAAAATAAACAATTATCAAATCAACCATACAATGTAACGTGTAAACATGAGTAGACTCAAACCAGATTACCAAAACACATAAGAATCACCCAAATGATGATAAAATGATTTCTATAAGTCAGCTCTATCATCCCATGCATGAATCTAACCAAGAAAGAAAAATGAAGTAGGTGAGATACGTAACCAAGAAAGAAAATTCAGTGGTGTTGATGTTCATGTTGCCTGTGCTTCCACGTTATTGCCTTATGATCACCTCTGGATGTAATATTAAAAGGGAGATAGTTGAATTTTGATTATGATTGATGTTTATAATAATAACAAAAAACACGTTAAGTTGGTATATCAAACGCATCAAGGGTGTTGTTTATAATATAAGAAATAGAGAGGAATCTTGTAGGTTAAAACCTATGTAATGTAGGCAAACAACTAAGATGGTGACGTAATTTTAAAAGTAATCTTCTCAAATACGTTACTGTTATTTTCTTAAAATTCTTTTTTAAAAATATGACAAACAAAGAGGAATCTTGTAGACTACCAACTATGTAATATAGGCAAATAGCTAAGATGGTGACGTAATTTTAAAAGTAATCTTCTCAAATACGTTACCATTATCTTCTTAAAATTCCTTTTAAAAGAGTCATCTTCATTCTATCAGATGTGATTCAATATATATTTTGAAATTAATGTTTATGTATTTTTATTTCATGATAAGGATTAATAATATTTGGGAGAACATTAAATACTGTCAATGAATTTTGTTTTCGTTGATTTAACAATTAATTTATTTTATTTTTATGTCAAGAGGGATTCTTATAATGGCGATTTGCGTAATATCACTTTACAAGTCATTATTTCACACACACAAGGCGAAAACTTCAGGTCACTCCAAGTTACCACACCTACCAAAAGAAGACAAAAGTAGTTGGCACATGCATTCACTAAATATAAAAGTAAATATCAGATTGTGACAAATAAAAATAAAATAAAGAACATGCATCATTACATGCATCATTAAATTTGAAAATAAGGTTTGAATTTGTAACAAAGCTCATGTATCATTAAGAAAAGATAAGATTCGAATTTGTAACAAAGAATTTGCCCCATTCAATGGAAGAAGATTTGAATTTCTATAAAGAACATGCATCATTAAATATTAATAAATATTAGTTTATACATAAAAAAAAATTCAAGAAATATATATATATATATATAAGTGGAATATTGTTGAACTATAATCCCCCCAATCTGGAAGATAAAGGTAGGCGAGCCTTGAGAGCTTTTATGCTCCTCCTCTTGGGGAAGTCCTCTCTCTAAGGTGTTGGCCTATCCATCCATACATGTTTGTATGTATGTAATATATATACACATATACACACACACACACACACACACAAACATATATTTATATGTATGTATGCAACATGTATGACATTAAATATTATTAATTTTTAATGAAATATGTTCAATATTATATTATAATATTTATAACAAAATATTTAATAATATTCTAATATTACATATGTTATGAAATATTATAAATATTATATTAAAAATAATATTGTAGCATCTTAAATTGCATCCCTATGCAATTTCTTGCTTGTTTAGGCCTTATTTTAGCGTTCTTAGCCTTTTGTGCCTAGCATTCTTGATCCAACCCTACTTAGAATTTCATCCTAGCTTCTCATCTCCATTTTGGATCTTAGGTTTTAAGGCTATATTGGAGGAAGCAAGGCACCTATGGCAACTTGCTCCCAAGAGCCGGCCAATTAGAGTGCAATGGGGTGGCTGCAAGAAGTTGAGTCCCACTTTTGGGCAAAAAGTGGAAGTGTTTTCTCTGTTTTTCAAATTTTCTGTCGATTGATCTCAAAATTTGATGCACTTAGAGATTGAATCTCAAAAAACTTCAGTAATAGAAAATGTAGTTCTTGGAGTCTACTTTTCAAATATGCGATTTATTTTAATACCCACATGCTAGAATTCCTTTTTAGTAGGCATGTTTAAAAACCAGTTTTTCAAAATGCTTGTTTCAGGACCATACCACACATGTACGACCACCCTTTTTTGATGCAAATAAATGAATTTTTGCAAATCTTTCTAGGAAATGATACCTAAGACACCAAATATTGATGAGAATATTTTTTCTTATTTTTTATTGAATATATATATTTTTTATTAATTTTTAACTGACAGTAAAGTATATTTTCAAAACATCGGGTGTACGACCACCATAATTTGATGAAAATTTCATATTTTTCAATTTTTTTTTTAAATATTCAAAAGAATTGTATTTAGATTTATGTCATATAATTTATTTTTCTAAAATCCTAAAAACAAAAAGGTTATTAAAGTTTTAGTGAACCTTGGTATTTTAGGTTTAGGTTCCACTTTTGATTAATAAATAAAACAAAAATAGTAAAAATTAATATTATCACTATGAAATTTACATTTCTGAAATCAAGATGTTGAAAACTCTAATGGGTTTTCGTTTCGTCAAAAAATTCAATTAGAAAGGCCCTCAAAAAATTAGGCCAAGGTAGAAATCTAATGTTGTTTTACCTTAGTCATTTTTTTGGAGGTCCAAGCATAGGCTTGGTGGGACCAAGCCTATCCCGAAGAAAAAAACAATGCTAAGGGTTGTTTCCCGCCCCTAATTTTAACAAATGGGCACCCATTTTTAAAATTTTAAAAATGGGCACCCGATTATAAAATGGGGACCCATTTCATTAAATAATGGGCGTCTGTTTTTGAAAAGATCCGTTGGGCCAGAATCTAGCCCACAAGCACAAATACCAATGATTGAGTTATTTTTCAATCATTGCCTGATAGGTACGATCTGCAAAGAGAATGTTTTGATTAATCATTCTCTTTGTTTGTCTTATTGTCGATTTGGTAAGGAGATTGATTTGAATTCAAACTTTGGTGTAGCCATGAGATCAAATCAATGCAGGAAGAGGCAAAGGAAGGTTCTGACTACTGAGGAGATTGCAACAAATAGGGAGAAGAAGGCAATGCATCAATGAGAGAGAAGATCAAGAATGAGACAAGGAGCTTCAAGTTCCACAATCATTTCAGAAGAGGAGAACATCAATGAGACCATAAATGCTGATGAAGGAAATACAATAGAACCATTTAATTCAGGTGCATCTTCTAATCCATTATTGGATACATGTATGTCTTCACAACCCTATGTTTTTTCTCATGAAGAAATTGGTGATATGATAGAAGCAGGTTACTTATTAAATGAAATGCCAATTGAAAATCAAACCCCAAATGAAATTAGAACTCAAGTTGAAATTGAAATTGAAATCCAAATTGAAACCCCAAATGAAACTAGATCTCAACTTGAAACTGAAATTGAAACTGAACTTGAAACTCCAAATGAAATTGAAAATCCACCCACAACTAAAACCAATAATGTGTATGTAGACATGGAAACACCAATTGAAAATGAAACATGTTTGAATGATAATCAAACGAATGAAAATTTTGAAATTAAAAGTGATGTACTAGACAACCTTCCTGGCTTGGTTTCATGGAGATAGATTAGGACACATGCAAATAGATTGTTTAGACATTTTTTTTATAATACGAAATTTGGATTTCAATGTCAATTAATGGTACAACTAGTTAAAATGACTAAAATGCGAAAAGTGATGAAGAAGTTAGGCTTTTATGTCAAACCCAAGAAGAAGGACGAGTCTTTAAAACAAGTTGTATGGACTGCTGCTAGCGCCTTTGATACAATTGGAAAGAAAAGTCTTTCTAAAGATAAAAATGCGGCACAACGGGCAATAACAACTTTAGTAAGCCAAACAACTTCTAATAAAATAATGATGAGTAACATAAGTGGATATCTTAATATTCATCGCAAAACTTTGTCAAGAGCTATAAAAAGAAGAGTTAATTTTGAAAGTGATCCGACAAACAAATTGTGGACTTTTAGTGGTAGACTACCAAGGTTTGATATGAAACTTACTGGTGAAGTCAAAAATTTGATCAAAAAATTCTGGCATGATAATACGAGAGTATCACCTAATGTTAGAGATGTTCTTAAATTAAGAGTTGGGTCAAAAATTTGTGATCCACATCCAAAAAACCTATTGGACATGACTCAAATTGAATTTTACAAAAAAATTTTGGATGATAAGGTGTTGACTATTACCATTTGTCAAAGGTCTTTTGAAAAGTGTAACCCTTGGTATGTTTGAATTAACAAGGAAAGAGTCACATGTTGTTGCAAAACTCATGTTCAATTTCGCTACCATTATGATGTATTTCGATATATACGTGTTACCATGCATAGTAATGGAATGTTCCAAGAATGTGGTATAAATATACCACCTAAAACTATAAATGAGTTTATATCAAGTTTGTTTTGCAACCCACTAAATGAGCAAAAATTTCTTTTCAATGCATGTGTTTCTGGTGTATGTGATATATGTGGCAATCTTGCATTGTTGGATGAATGTTTGCATGAAAATATTTCAAATGATTTTGGACAACAATTAGTTGATGTTAAAAGATTTAAAACTATTGAGTATCCACTGAAGGATGGAAAGGTTGGAAAACGATGTGATCTAATCACTGAAAAAGTTAGTGTTCATGCATTTATGAATGAATTTAAGAGTAACATCATACCTAAATATGTTAAACACACTCAAAATGCTAGATGGCTCGATGGTCAGTTTTGAATATGTAAGGATACATTTCATGTTGGTAGTATACTTTCGGTTGTTAACTTTGCAGAGAACTACATGCTTGCACTGCAAGATGGGGTCCAATCACAATACTACAATTCAGTGCAAGTATCGATTTTTGTCCATATTGTCTATAGGCATGCACCAGATAGTACAAAAGAGGATCACAAAATTTTGAGAGAGTACCATTTCTATATGAGTGATAATAAATTACACTCATCTAAGTTTGTCCAGTATTGCTTCAAGACATTTTTTCAGAATTTGAGGGAGAGAGAAATCCAGATGACGCAATATCTAATATGGCCTGATAATTGCATAGGGCAATTCAAGAATGCTAGAATTTTTTATTGGTTGAGTAGGATTCATAAGAAAACTAATATCGAACACATGTGGAGTTTTTTTTAGGCTGGACATAGGAAAGGAGAACATGATGATGCTGGTGCATGTGTTAAGAAAGCCCTTTGCAGAGAGCAACTCAAATTCGAGGAAAAGGCTAAATTTAAAAATGCAAGTGCAATTGTGGATTGGTGTAGTGCAAATTTATCCATAGGATCAAGTCAGAACTCTACAATTAGACGTTTCTTCTGGCTAGTTAAAAAGGAGAATATCCTTCCAAGATATGATTGTGATACAATCAATGGGTCAGCTAGATGGCATTCATTTAAGAGTTCTAATTCTAGCACTTGGACTATATGGACTAGAGAGCTTGCATGTTTTTATCAATTTTGTGTTGCAGATGAATGTGAAGAATGTGAGAATACGGAATGGGTCGAAGAATGGCAACACAAATCCTTAACACCTAGTGAGACACAATATGAAGATGTTAGAATAAATGAAGACCCAGATCATGCATTTGCATCAGAAGATTATGATCGCGTTTCAAACCTCATACAACTTGGTAATTTAATTCAATTTCTTGTTTATAACTTTAAATTATATATTTATATGTATTGTCATATAATTTATGATTGTATTTGAATTGTAAATTCTAACAATTTTTATTTCTACATGTACTTAAATTTGTTTTCTATGGCATGTGTATGTTGTTGTTGCACTTGAGGATAATGATGAGTAGGTTGAGTATTGGCTAGCTAGATGTGTAGAACTTAAGAAAAAGTTGATATGTTATCAAGTAGATGATGATGGTTTTCAGTATCTAGTTGGGTCTACTGTGGTAATTGGCACATGGCTACGCAAATACTTAACAAGAAGGAATGACTTACCAGCTTATGGAGACTACCAATCAAAAAAAGAAGATTATACACTATTCTCATTTAATGGTGGCAACAAACATCAAATTAGAAAGATACAAAGGTAGACCCGCTAATAAGGTATTGTGGACACTTTCAGTAGAAGAGCATGAGGCAATCATAGATGCATTGCAAAATAGAGAGGATGGAAATGGTACATTAGGTTGAATCAAATTTATATGCATGTAAGTTTGTGTTACTTGTGTGAACTCTTTTATATTTAATCATGATAATTGTTTTTCTTTGTCCCTTTAACATTGTATTTGTCTACATTTGATACAATTTTATTGTAATCTCTTCATAGATTAATTGTAAGTTCAAAGATAGAATTATGTCTAAAATAGAATTATCAGTTCAAAGATAAGGTTTATTCGTAGTCATATAAGAACTATCACTATTCCTTGTACCATTCCTCATTATCATTGTATGACAACTCTATATTTATAGTGTGATTTTTTATTTTACTACCATTCTATTGCCTCCTATCTCTCACTCTCTTTAGCCATCCTCCATTCTATCCATGCTTTTCATACCACTACTATCCGCACTTATAAACCTTCAATACACTAGTAAAGTAGTGTGGTCAATTTAAGAGGAAAGTGGATACTATGTAGCTCTTACTCTATTACACATTTTGCATTCGATGTTGTTACACACTCATTGCCCAATGGCTTTATTATAGATATATAAATGAATTATATTATGGAAAAGGAGGTCACAATGTTCACCTACCATCTTTCAATGATAAATGTATAGATATTGCATATGAAGATAAATTCTAACCTAAATTACTTTCATGAACTCTATGGACTATACTCTTGAATGCTTCTAATCCTTAGCTCTTATATTTCTATCCATTATTTTGATGAGTTAGCTATCATTTTCTTACAATAAGCATGCATCAATATGGGCTTAGAAATAACTAACTAATTTTACTAAATATTTTTGGAGACATAATGAGTCAAATAATGACTATAGCATTAGCTTCTCAATATCTATGTGGTAGGATTTAGGTGTACAGGTAAGAAATATTGAACTCTAACTATTTGAATGTAATAGTTGGAATAGTAGGGCTTCCTTTACTTATTCCAACCCTTCAAAATGTCAAAAGAGTTATGCATTTCAAAAAGAAATTGACAAGAAATAATCTATGTCTACTTCCAATCAAATGTCTGTGACATCTATTTTGTATCACTCAAACATCAAGGGCTAGGAAATTTACAAAGCTTAGCAAATCATTGAATAATGTTCTTCAAACCTTCCTAATAATTTGGTTAGCCTTAATTCCATCAATCTATTGGATTCCTCTATGAAATTAATTTATAATTAATAATCCTTTTATAATTTTCATATCAAATTTATATGCATGTAAGTTTGTGTTACTTGTGTGAACTCTTTTAAATTTGATCATGATAATTGTTTTTCTTTGTCCCTTTAACATTGTATTTGTCTACATTTGATACAATTTTGGTTTCATAAACAACATTGTATTAGTTATCTTCTTCTTAATGTTATTTTGTGCACATTGTAATTGTGTTACAATTGAATTCTAATTTTTTATGATAAATTTATTTTATCATAATCTCTTCATAGATTAATTGTAAGTTCTTGGTTTTATTATTATTTTAAGAATATGATGTTATTGTAAATTGGGATAATTATTTTATTGAATTATAAAATGTTGCACTATAAGATGATCAATCACAATGTTCAAATATAAAGTCATAAATAGATCACATAACAAGTCATAAATAAAAAGTCCTATATATAATCACATAGCAATTCTTGATGACATAATAACAAGTCTTGAAAAAATAATAATAAGGAAATGACATTAAAACAAGTCCAAATAACATAATAACAAAACAACATCACATATATAATCACTAGAGTGCGCCAAATCACATAACAAGACCTGATATCATAATAGCAACGAAATGACATAATAAAATGTCCTATATATAATCACATAACAACAAGTCCTATATATAATCACATAATAACAAGTCCTAGGATAACATAACAAGTGTCATCATAAAAAGTCCATAATACAATAACATGACATGATCTAAAATATATAATCTAAGAACTCGCTTGCATCTCATTTGCAGTCCTCTTCACTCCATGTGAAGGTGGCTGAGATGAATCATCCTATTGCACATGGTCCTGAGATGCACCATCCTATGTGTGTGCAGCATCAGTATCTCTACCCTCCTTTGTAGTATCAGTGTCTCCACCCTCCTATGCAATATTAGTGTCTCCACCCTCCTATACATTATTAAAATATTTTACATGAGAAAAATATTTAACATGATAGGAAGTTACTTGCATGGTTAGATTGGGTGAATGGGCAATATTTTCTTGTGTCAGCTTGCTCCAAGTTTTCACATGAAAATGCTTAGGAGAGGTATATAAGCAAGGTATCCTCCCTGATTTTGAGAGAGCACAAAAATAGCTTGCTGATATAGATACAAAAGGAGACACCAAAAAGACAACTCAATTCCAAGAGCATGAGATCAAACATTAGGGCATTGAAGATTAGGAGTAATTTGTAAATCAATACATTTGTGATGACACCTATGATCTTCTATTCATAAATTCAACTATATTCGAGTCAACATCAATGTATCTTCATGAGCATTTCAACATCAAGAATGTCTATGAAGGTATCATATCAATTATTTTCAGACCTAGAGTTGCTTTGAGATTATTGTAGATTTATCTTTATCATATCAAGCTTATCATTTGTCTCCAAACCTCATTTAGAGTCTAATCTCATATCATATCATACCATATAGTTGCTTCCACATTCTAGAATTTGCATTGCATCCTAATCTTGAGTCTCATACATTGTCATATAGCTAATCCTAGGTCAAAGATCAAAAGTACAATGACATATGCCTGTTAAGATGAGCACAAGAAAGAAGATAAATGGAATGAGAAGGAGATTTTTTTTTGGATAAAAACCTTAATGATGAAGAACACATTAATGTTGAGGATTAGGAAGAACACAAATTGAAGCTGATGATGAAAAGGTAACCCAAGACATGTAGAGGAAGCACTTCATGATCATAGATTCACTACACTATTTAAACAAGTTGTGAAATGTAACCCACAACATTATTTCAAAGCCTTTGTTAATGAAGGAATCAAAATAGCTTATATTTTTGACATATCATGTTACTCACGCTAAATGTTAAATTTGTTGAATCAAGTGTGTCTAAAAATACTAAGACAAACAATTATGACCTGTTTATTTACAACCAGGTTGCAAACGTTTTACAAAGACACCAGATCCAACACCTACAAATGATCCTATTTTGGATGAACCTATATCATTAAGACAAGAGTTAGACACTCAAGAACAATAAGACATCATCTCACAAGTTTTCTATCGAGGATATATGTCCCTATCCTTTTGATCTAAGTATTCCAATGCTACATTGTCCTAGTCATTGGGAGATACCAAAACTTGATAAATATAGAGGAAAATGGGATCCTAAGGATCACTTGAGAGAATTTTTTGTCACTACTTTAGAATTTGTCATTTATGAAACATACCTTATGATATTATTCCCTCATAGTCTTGGAGGATGGGCTAAGAAACGGATTTCACAACTATCACCAACTATTAAGTCTTTTGAAGAATTGGCTGATAAATTTATTTCACATTATACTTATAACTGTGAATATGAAGTGACCATGACGAACCTCTTTACCACCAAACAAAAACAAGGATAATTCTTTGTCTCATTTTTAAAAAGATGGAGACAGTTGACCAAAAGAGCACCTTACAACATTCCTAACAAACAACATCTTGATCTTTTTTATTGAAATCTAGACAAGGACACTGGAAAAGAACTTTGCCTTAAATGTTTAGACTCCTTTGATGAAGTAATAAAAATGGGATTTCAAAATTTTGAACAAACCCTTATTGATGATGGCACTATCAAGATAAATAATGATAGAGATTACAAGAAAAACTCAAATTCAAATGACACAACACCCTTTTAGGCTAAAAACAAGAATGTGGTTAATGATGGAGTTGTTGATGTGAAATCTACTAAAACCTCACCACTCATTTATAACCTTAAAGGTTCATTTTCAGACAAGGGAAAAGAAAAAAAAGAGCTATCCTAAATGAAAATTTACACCATTAGGACAACCACTTGAATTGGTATTGAAAGTGTAGTATTAATTTTTGCAAGAACTAAAGGCTCGTAATAGGGAATTTTTTTGTCACATATTATAGTTGGAGTTGATTTAATTGGCTTGTGCGCATAATGTGGAAGCATAATTAAGGCATCAAAATGTTTAGAAAAAAGCCTCAAATAAAAGCTATCTCATTAAACCTGAGTTATAGGCATACGCACAAAATGGGTGTGTCGGACTCATGGCCTTAGAAACTTCAAAGCAAAGGCAATTGTCAATATGAAATTAAACCCCTTATAACACTATCAAAAATAAGAGAGTATAATCCACAAGTCAAAACCCCATGTTTGAATGATAATCACTTTTGTGTGTATCATAGACACAATGGATATAAAAATGATAGTTGCAATCGAATCTAAAATGTGATACAAGATCTTATTGATAAGAGAAAAATTGCAATTGATGGACACACCCCTTTTGGTAAATATGATTGTGAGATGTTCAAAAATCCCTTCCCTAAGCATGGAAAGGATAAAGGGAAAGCCATTAAATTTGGTGATGGTGTAAATTATACCCATGCTCAATATTACTATGTCATAACTTACATCAATGAGGTAGATAATCATGTAAATACTTTCATTATAAAAGGCAAAGAACTTGAATGCAATGTCACCACACATAGAGGCACAGTTACCCTTCGAGTTCCTAATTCTAAACCTACTACACCAACTTTGAGATATAACCTTATAGAACATTGAGGCACGACACCCACACAAAGTTCTATACTTGAGATTCTACACTTATCTCTTGAGCATAAAGCTATCCTTGAAAAGCACTTTCTAATGCTACTATACCTACTAACCTACATGTAGATCAATTCCAAGCTATGATAGGACATATAGCCTCCCCTCACAATCTCACTTTCACAAAAATTGACGATTCATCCATGCAACAACCTTATAATGTGCCCTTACATATTAATTTTTTTATACATAAAATTAAGATCAAGCCAACTTTGATAGATGGAGAAGTGGGTGTTAATATTTGTACTTTGAAAGTAAACACTAAATTAGGGTTCTCTAAGAATGCAGTGGATCCAGAAAAGAAAATCACCATCAAAGCTTATGATGAAGAGGAACGTTCATCTAAAGGATGAATTACATTACCAATTAAGGTTGGTCCTATGGTTAAGGATGTGGTTTTCCAAGTCCTCAATCTCCCTTTGACTTACAATATCGTTCTTGGAAGACCATGGATAAATGCAATGCAATTTGTTCCCTCTGCATACCATCAACATATAAAATTCCGTCACAATGGTACAAAAATAACTATACCATGAGATACAAATCCTTTTATGTATTCACAATTCCTAAGATTAAATTCACGATTACAAGGAATTGTGAAGCAGCCCCTTCTCAAGCATATGTTTATCCTAAATATTTGAAAGCATCCACTTCTAAATCTAATGAGACTTTAAGGTCAAAATACAAGTAAAGGAATACAAGGTGGGAGAGTATTCCATGAGTTGTGCACTTTGCATTGGAAAGTTACCATTGTCTTCTCGAAATTATGACAAACCACACATGATAGAAACCACATTAGATATTATCACTATGGTCTATAAATTACCAACCAGTTTTACAAAATGGGAAGCACTCTATGATAAAATGAAAAAGAAGATCTCCTTGACTAGATATATAAAGATGAGAACACAGAAAAAGGATAGACTAAGAAACCAGACGTTAAAATAGAAATTAAATAATATGGAAAAATAATAGAGACAATGAAAAGGTATGGATATGATGATCACAATCCTCTTGGTCTAGAAAAGAAAGGTACACTTAAACCGATACAACATAATGGTGGAAGTAGACCTTCTGGCTTAGGCTATGACATGTAGATTGGTAATACCTTAAGTACTAAGTGCAATTCAAGTGATGCAAGAGAGTCCTCTAACACAACATGGGTTGAAGACGAGGGTACCATTGATGACATTGATGATTAAATTGTTGGCATTTATGAGTATGAAGGGTTATTTATATTGAACATCTGGCAGGATTGAGATGGGGAGTGAATCATTTTGGAAATTCAAAAACAATTATTAATCAACTTATTTAACAACATCGCTCAGTCATCAACACCAAAAGATGATTCAGAACTTCTTTTTACCTTGCAAAAATGAAGTGATTTTCTTTTTAACCTTTGCAAGAAAAAAGTGAGATCCTTTTTAAAGCACCAAAAAAAGATGAAGTTATTTTTACCTTGTGCAACACAAAAAATTGAAAAAGTAAAGTAAAACCCTAATCTAACTCCATTAGACCTGCATGAAACATTAGCACCTACAAAACATTTTTGAAAGATTAGTCGAGATTGTGGGCTTACAAGCCTAAAATTTTCTTTTGTGTTACAAAGATTGGCTCTATGTCTATGACAAATGTGCTAAAACGTATAGAAAATATGCCAATATAACAACTATATGCACTACAATATTGATTAAAAATACTAACAAAAATGTCAAATACACTACAAAAATGACCTTATATGTGCTAGGAGCATTGTCAAAAGTGATAGAAGTATTGTCAATTGCACTAGAAGAGCTTTCAAATGCACCACAAGTTGTGCCAAATGCACTGGAAAATCCTACGTTCTAGGCCTGTGTGAAAATTTGTAACAAAATGTTAAAATCATGGGTTTGGGCCCCATGGTGGGTGCCAAAAATGTATGCCTAAAAGGTGGTTGTCAATCAATTAACAGTAGAATAATAAACATATCAATGAAACATTATATGTAAAGGATCTAATAAATAAAACAAGTTAAATAAAGAATCCTTCCAAGACATTCCATTGTCCTGTATCTCCAAGGATTCTTCAAGTCATGGCTGCTCTCAGATCATTGAGCAACTGACCTTTAGAATGAAAACCTAAAGAAGGATTGATGAGTTGATAATGATCTATATTCTAATGCAACTAAGATCTATATAGATTATAACAAAGCTTGTTATGATGTAGATTTTATGCTATGATAATGAATTACTATGCTAACATGATATATGCTATGCTAATGATAACAATGCTTCTAAATGCTTCAACTTATGATAGAGACAAAGAGAGACAAAATCTAGATTCTAAGATTGAAACTTGGTTACCTTTGATAATGAAGGGATGAGTCCTATTTATAGAAGAAATGGGAATTTGAGATTGAATTATCTTAACATGGGCTAGGATTGCATGAACCTCAATTAGTGTGATACTTTCAATCCAATCCTATGTTGACAAGTGTCAACATGAGAAGGCTTGAGAGGAGAGAGAATGGGAATTAAATGCCTAAAGAGACATAATGGTTACCCTAGGGGATTTGGTTAGGGTTAGTTTTGTGGATAAATCTTTTATCCAAGGGTTAAACTCTTGTACAAGGGTTAAAGGATAACCATGGTCAAAGAAATGAATACTTGAAGAGAATTCAGTGTTAGATGAATGGTTAAGTTAGAGAAAAAGTCTCAAACCCAAGGTCAAAGATGAGTAGACCTTAAAGGCTTAGGAAGACTTTGGAGGTTAACTTGTGGAAGGGAGAAAGGCTTTAATGCATTGAGAAGTGACTCCTTCTTAATCCTTAGTTTAGAAATGTGCAAATGTTTAGGAGGGGGTGGTGCAGGAGCACCCTTCTAAGGTCTTCCTCCTTTTGGTTTTTGTTGGTGTTTTGCTTCTTTAAGAAGCCATTGTAAATGTAATAAGAGCCATGAGCTCATTGGTCTTATTTAGGTCCTAGTTTAGGTCCTAGTTTCTCAAGTCTTGGTTGAGGTTTCTTGTGGAGGAGAGGGTATGTGTGCCATTGATGAGTTTGGGGTCCTTTTAGCATGGTGGTTTCCATAGGGTAGCCCAATGTAGGCCTAGGAGTCAAGAAAAGAAACATTGCAAAAGTTGCTCAAAAGTTGCAAAAAGTTGCATGACAACTCTTCAAAGTTGTCAAGCAACTTTTCCACCTAATAGGTCAA
This sequence comes from Cryptomeria japonica, assembly GCF_030272615.1. Lineage (NCBI taxonomy): Eukaryota > Viridiplantae > Streptophyta > Pinopsida > Cupressales > Cupressaceae > Cryptomeria > Cryptomeria japonica. The sequence goes on from NC_081412.1 coordinate 38,192,881, forward strand.
AAACCTTAGTTTAGCATGGAGAACCCTAATTTTGGCACCTAGGCCAAGGAAAGGATACTATATATTGTTACAAACCCTAAAATGAGGGGTTGGATGTTAGTTTTTGTATGGCCCAAGAAAAGAGACCTTGACTGTGACTGTAATTTTGTTGCCAGTCGGTTCAAATGAAGCATCAGAGAGTGATAATGGATTGTTTTGTAGAATAAACTATGTTGAGAGCTTTGTGTTGTGTTTACTCTTCCATTTTGAGAAATTAGTTTTGTTGTGTTGTGCAGGTTTTGAGTCCTTTGTAAATATTTTGTAAAACACTCTTTCACTATCCAGTTTTGGACTGTTTTGTGTCAATGGGTTGACAACTCCTATCCCCATTGTGGAATCACCATGAAACCATGGGGAATAGAAGTGAAAACCCTGTACATTACCTCAAAGCAAGCAAGGCCCTTGAAGATGTAGGGAAGCCATCCAAAGACCCACTCCTAGGTGAGACTGGACAATACCCGGCTAGGAAAGGTTAAGGTTGCAGAGGTCCATGAGAGCAAGGAAGGTTAGAGGAGGATGCACCCTTTGGAGGAGTTGTAGAGGGGTGTGTGGAGAACTATTGGTGAGAAGGAGGAGCTTCCACCAATCCAGACAAGGTGGTAAAAACACCAAACCATCACTGTGACCCTAGCAGGCCTAAAAAAACCCTCTTAAAAAACCCTTAAAAACCCCAAAATTCACCTAGGGTAGTGTACAGACACTTGGAGGCCCAAAACCTAGGAAGTTTCACAAGTTGGGTCATCGTTTGCAAGAGAGATCCCTAAAAGTCTAGAATGGAGGCCTAATTGGGCTCATTCCTTGTAGCCCTATTTTGTAGGAAAGAAGCAAAATATTGAGATCGATAACAAATAGGAAGGTCTAAACCCCTTGGGGGAACATGAATGGATGGAAAACCATGTCTAAGACCTGTCCTATCCTTGCTAGGACCTAAGAAGGTGTAGGACAAGCCAAACCCTTATTAGCCTCAATAAGGGTTCTTTTGAATCTCATGAGTAGGTGAGACCTTAGGAGAAGTATTACAAGTTGTTGGTGAGTGGATTGGGAAAGGTCAGGGGATTCCACAAGAAAGGGAAGTCCTAGAGACCCTAGGGTGTGGTTAGAACACCCGGTGATCCAAGGAAAGCATCAAAGAGCATAGACTAGGCTAGTCTACCCCATACCCATTCCCATCAGATTGGTATCAGAGCTAGTTAAAGATTTGGTGGACCGTGCGTGTCTCTATATTCTAGTGAATCAGTAGGGGAGAACATAATGGTCACTAATGCAGAGTTGACTAGGGAGGTAGAAGCAAAGAAGGAGAAAAATAGACTCCTTGAAGAAGCTATGAGTGAGATAAGGGACAAGCTGCAAGAAGTGGTTGATCAGAGGGCACATGGACTCTGGGGTGAGGACACCAAGGATAAAGGCAAGAAAACTATTGATATAGATGACATTATACCTAAACTAGACCCCTTGATCAATGAAGAACCTTTTGTAAAGGCCATTAAGGCTTTGAATCCAAAATCTTTTGAAGGATTGACACTTTTCAGTGGGAGGATGGATATTGACACCATCATGGAATGGATTGAGGGTATGGAGAACCATTTTGAGTGTGAGGGTGTGATAGAAGCCCAAAAGGTTAAGGTTGCCAAGTCTAGACTAAGGGGAGAAGCCTTGACATGGTGGAAATACTTACAAGAGGAGAGGATTAGCATGGGGAAGCTATCTATTGCAAATTGGAAGGCCATGGTGAGTAAGATCAAGGAGAACTACTTTCCAGATGACTATGAAGTCCAACTTCATAAGAAGAGACAGGGATTAAAGCAGAAGGATCTTGATGTGGCCTCCTACACAGAGGAGTTTCAAAAGCTTTGTCTTAGATCTAAAGTCCAAGAAGAAGAATCTATCAAGGTGGCTAGGTATCTAAGTGGCCTAAAGTGGAACATCCAAGAGGAGATAAGCCTATGGACTCCTACCACTATCCAAAAGTGTCATCAGCTTGCTACTAAGGTAGAAGAGAGGAACAAAAGGAAGGGAGACTCCAATAACAGGGGTAGAGGCAGAGGTAGAGATCAAATGAATCACTGAGGTTGTTACCAAAGCAAGATAAGTGAACAAAGGAATCAAGGAGAGTCCAAGTTTATTGAGCATAACAATGAGACCACTCTTAGAGGAGGTCATTCTCGAGGTAGAGATGCACAAGGGGGCCCAGATCGAGGACACCCGACCTATAGATGCCCTGACAAGCCTACATCATCAAATAGTGGAAAAAGGGTTGCTTATGCCCATGAAGACACATCAAGCAGCAAGACACCTGAGGTGGACCATATTGAGTTAGAGATTGGAGAAAATCTGATGTTAAATAGAGTCTTGATAAGACAGCCGGTTAAGGATGAACCTAAGCATAGGAGAGCATTGTTTAGGGTGAGATGCAAGATCCTTGGTAAAATTTGCAAGGTGATAGTTGATTCAGGGTCAACTAATAACATCATATCAGATGAGGCAGCCAAGAAGTTGAAACTGACAAGGATACCCCACACTAGCCCTTACAAGGTGACATGGTTGAATCAAGACCAGAGTGTGCTTGTCAATGAACAAACTTGGGTAGAGTTCTCTATTGGAGGATACAAGGATAAGATCCTTTGTGATGTGGTACCCATGGATGCCTGTCATCTACTACTAGGTAGACCCTAGGAATTTGATAGGAAGGTGATCTATGATGGAGATGAGAACTCCATTTCCTTCAAGAAGGATAGTAGAACCTTTAAGATTTAGTCTCTAATAGAGAATGATGAGGAAACCTCAAGAACACCTAGTGTCTTACTAAATACTGGTAAAGAGTTCTTGCACTTGCTACATGAGGAGGAGATAGTGAGGTGTGCCATCTTTATGAAGCCAAAGGAGGAGGAAGACAAGTTGCAGACAGAGGTACCCAAGGAGGTGAAGCAAATGTTGCAAGAGTATAAGGACATAGTGAGTGATAGAGCACCAGCAACACTTCCACCAAGAAGGTCTATAAGCCATCAAATAGACTTTGTTCCTGGTGCATCCCTACCCAATAAAGATGCATATAAGCTCACACCTGATCAAAACAAGGAGGTGGCAAGGCAAGTGCAGGAGTTGTTGGATCAAGGATTCATCAAGAAGAGCATTAGCCCATGTGCAGTCCTGGTAGTGCTTGCATCAAAGAAGGGAGGCAAGTGGAGACTTTGTACTGATTCAAGGGCAATCAATAGGATCACATAAGGTACAGATTTCCCATTCCTAGAATAGAGGATTTGATGGACTGTTTAGGTGGTGCCATGTATTTTACTAAGTTGGACCTTAAAAGTGGTTATCATCAAATTAGGATCAAGGAGGGTGATGAGTGGAAGACCACTTTTAAGACCACAGAAGGGTTGTATGAATGGCTTGTGATGCCATTTGGACTCACCAATACCCCAAGCACCTTCATGAGGTTTATGAATGAGGTGTTAAAGGACTTCACAGGTAGGTTTGTGGTGGTGTACTTAGATGACATACTCATCTATAGTAGAACCAAAGAGGAGCACCTAGAACATCTGAGGTTAGTCCTAGAGAGGTTGCATGAAGAGAAGTTGGCAATCAACTTAGAGAAGTGTGACTTTTTGAAGCAAGAGTTGGTCTACTTGGGATTTGTGGTGTCTAAGGGAACCTTGAAGATGGATCCAAGCAAAGTGGAGGCAATCTTGAATTGGCCTGCCCCTAAAATAGGGACTGAAGTTAGGAGTTTCCATGGTTTAGCCCAATTCTATAGAAAGTTTGTGAGGAACTTTAGTGGCATATGTGCACCAATACTTGACACCATAAAAGGAGGCCTAAAAACCAAATTCAAGTGGACTGAACAGACTGATAAAGCATTCCAATTATTGAAGCAATAAGTAGCCACAAAACCCATCCTACTCTTACCTACTTTTGACAAGCTATTTACATTGGAATGTGATGCAAGTGGCATTGCAGTAGGGGTTGTATTGAGTCAAGAGGGAAGGCCTGTGGCATTTTTCAAAGAGAAGCTTAATGAAGCAAAGAAGAAGTACTCAGCCTATGACCTAAAGTTGTATGCACTAGTTCAGTCTCTCAAAAAGTGGAGGCATTACCTACTCCCAAAAGAATTTGTGGTGTTCACAAATAACCAGGCTTTGAGTTACGTTAACACTCAAGAGAAGCTTAGAAATAGACATTTGAAATGGATGGAATACCTCCAATCCTTTACCTTTACCATCAAGCATAAAAAGGGGCAACTCAACAAGGTGGTAGATGCTTTGAGCAGGAAGTTGTTGACTATCCAAGAGTTACAATTGTAGAGCATAGGAATAGAAGGTTTCAAGGACCTCTATGAAGTAGATGAAGACTTCTCATAAGCCTATAAGGTCTGCAAGGAGTTTGAGAATCATTTTCATGGTGAGTATGCAGAATACACTCTTCAAAGTGGTCTCTTATTCAAAGGTAATCAATTATGTGTGCCTAGAGGATCCATGAGAGAAAATCTCATACAAGAGAAACACAATGGTAGTCGAAGTGGACACTTTGGGATCAATAAAACCTTGGATCTAGTACAGAGGTACTACTATTGGCCTAGGTTACCAAGGGACGTGAGAAGGTATGTGGAGCAGTGTGGTGTGTGTCAAAGAGCCAAAGGAGGGTCAAGTAATGCAGGCCTCTATTAGCCATTACCGGTCCCAAATAGGCCTTGGGAGTGTGTGAGCATGGACTTTGTAGTAGGACTCCCTAAGACAAAGATAGGTATGGATAGCATCTATGTGGTAGTAGACAGGTTTTCTAAGATGAGCCATTTTATTCCATGTAAAACTACTCATGATGCTAGCTATGTTGCACATCTCTTCTTTAAGGAGATTGTAAGGATTCATGGACTCCCACTAAGTATTGTTTCAGATAGGGACAACAAGTCCATGGGCCATTTTTGGCAAACCGTATGGAAAAGACTAGGGACCAATTTATCATTTAGCTCAGTTTACCATCCACAAACTGATGGTCAAACTGAAGTCATTAATAGGGTGTTAGGCAACTTGTTGAGGTGTCTAACCAAGGAGTATGGGTAGACATGGGATCTAGTCATTCCACAGGCAGAGTATGCCTACAATGACAGTGTAAATAGGACCACTAGAAGGAGTCCTTTTGAGGTTTTCTATGGCACACATCCAAGGGGAGTGTGTGAATTAAGAGAACTTGGTTCCATGGAGATGAAGAGTGGGCAAGCAGAGGACTTCACTCAAACTATCAAGGAGGTCCAAGAACAAGTCAAGAGAGCTATCCTAAAGTCTACTCAAAAACTGAAAGCTAAAGTGGATGAGAAAAGGAGAGAGGTTCAATTCAAAGTGGGTGACTATGTGATGGTCCATGTGAGCAAAGCTAGAATGCAAAGCGGCAAGCCTACTAAACTGCAAATGAAGAGGGTAGGACCTTATAGAATTCTGTCAAAATATGGTGAGAACGCCTACAAGGTTTATCTTCCTTCAGATTTGGCTATATCACCAGTCTTTAATGTTGCTGATCCGACATTATACAAGGGTGAAATAATAGGGCAAACTGAGAATCAAGCCAAGGTACTGCAGGACTCGGATGTGAATGCCTTACCTCAAATGAAGCAGCCCATAGCAGATGAGATCTTAGAGTCAAGGGTGAAAATGTCTACTTGACACTAGGTCTATATGGAACACTTGGTGAAGTGGGCAGGTCAACCTAACTCTGAAGCCACTTGGGCAACTAAGGAGGGCACGTTCAAGAGACTTGGTATTGACTCAGCTCTCATTTCTCCCCTAGTTCCTTAATTTTGTGCAAAGGGGGAGTATGGTGCAGGAGCACCCTTCTAAGGTCTTCCTCCTTTTGGTTTTTGTTGATGTTTTGCTTCTTTAAGAAGCCACATGAGCTCATTGGTCTTATTTAGGTCCTAGGTTCTCAAGTCTTGGTTGAGGTTTCTTGTGGAGGAGAGGGTATTTGTGCCATTGATGAGTTTGGGGTCCTTTTAGCATGGTGGTGTCCATAGGATATCCCAATGTAGGCCTAGGAGTCAAGAAAAGCAACATTGCAAAAGTTTCTCAAAAGTTGCAAAAAGTTGCATGACAACTCTTCAAAGTTGTCAAGCAACTTTTCCACCTAATAGGTCAAAAACCTTAGTTTAGCATGGAGAACCCTAATTTTGGCACCCATACTGAGGAAAGGATACTATATATTGTTACAAACCCTAAAATGAGAGGGTTAGATGTTAGTTTTTGTATGGCCCAAGAAAAGAGACCTTGACTGTGACTGTAATTTTGTTGCCAGTCGGCTCAAATGGAGCATCAGAGAGTGATAATGGATTGTTTTGCAAACTAAATTGTGTTGAGAGATGTGTGTTGTGTATACTCTTCCATTTTGAGGAATTAGTTTTGTTGTGTTGTGCAGGTTTTGAGTTCTTTGTAAATATTTTTGGATTGTTTTGTGTCAATGGGTTGATAACTCCTATCCCCATAGTGGAATCACCATGAAACCATGGGGAATAGGAGTGCAGACCCTGTACATTACCTCAGAGAAAGAAGGGCCCATGAAGATGCAGGGAAGCCATCCAAAGACCCACTCCTAGGCGAGACTGGACAATGCCTAGCTAGGAAGGGTTAGGGTTGCAAAGGTCTGTGAGAGCAAGGAAGGTCAGAGGAGGATGCACCCTTTGGAGGAGTTGTAGAGGGGTGTGTGGAGAACCATTGGTGAGAAGGAGGAGCTTCCACCAATCCAGACAAGGTGGTAAAAACACCAAACCATCACTGTGACCCTGGCAGGCCTAAAAAAACCCTCTTAAAAAACCCTTAAAAACCCCAAAATTCACCTAGGGCAGTGTACGGACACTTGGAGGCCCAAAACCTAGAAACTATTTGAGCTTTTACCAATTGAATAGCAGTCCTTTTGGGAAGTTTCACAATTTGGGTCATCGTTTGCAAGAGAGAGCCCTAAAAGTTTGGAATGGTGGCCTAATTGGGCTCATTCCTTGTAGCCTTATTTTGCAGGAAAGAAGCGAAATAGTGAGATCGATAACAAATAGGAATGTCTAAACCCCTTGGGGGCACATGAATGGATGGAAAACCATCTCTAAGACCTGTCCTATCCTTGCTAGGACCTAAGAAGGTGTAGGACAAGCCAAACCCTTATTAGCCTCAATAAGGGTTCTTTTGAATCTCATGAGTAGGTGAGACCTTAGGAGAAGTATTACAAGTTGTTGGTGGGTGGATTGGGAAAGGTCAGGGGATTCCACAAGAAAGGGAAGTCCTAGAGACCCTAGGGTGTGGTTAGAACACCTGGTGATCCAAGGAAAGCATCAAAGAGCATAGACTAGGCTAGTTTATCCCATACCCATTCCCATTAGGGGGGTTAAGAGAATTGGAAGGGTTTAGAAGGAATTTTAGAAGAAGGGTTAGTGTGCAAGTGGGCTTTGTAGGAGAATGCAAGTGAGAAAGATTTTTTAGGATTTTCATTGGAATGAAATTCATTTATTTCAATTTATGGTGCAACTTGTATTAGATGGATTTTTAAATAAATATTGATTTATTTAAACATGTGAAAGGTATTTAACAAAATGTGAAATGAGTTTTAATTAAATAAGTATGATTTATTTAATTTAAATTCTAAATTTGACTAGATGAATTAAATCAAATAAATTGAATAATTGATTTAATTAATAGCAGAAGGGGGTGAATTAATTAAATATCAATTTAATTAATAGTTGGAAAATGGATGATAATTAAACAAATATATAATTAATTTGATCAAGCATGGACATAAATAGGTGTCTACATTTTTTCCCTCTTTGAAGTGATGTGTGGCCACACATTGATTCAAAGAAAATTCGCTTGTTGATGTTGATAAATTTTTTGATTTGCCCTTGATGTTGATTATCGGATAATGATACGCTAATTGTCAGATAATGATGCGAGTATGCCCACTCACGAGATTGTTTGAGAAAATTTGATGATTTTCAATTTATTTATTTTTTTTCTAATTTTTTAAACTTTTTTTATTTTTCTGAAATTGATCTCTTGATAAAAATGATTTGATTTTTTAAAATATGATGTGAGAACAACACATATATTCCCTACACATCCATCCATGTGGCATACCCTACTTATATCACCACTTCAAATATAAACCCTTGGGGCTCATTTTCCAACTGATTTGAACATTTGACATTTGGTGATTAGAGATTTTGGAGAAAATGGCACCACCCTATACCATTTGACGATTCGAGAGACCAGCAGTGTATGGACCTCCAGTAAGTTGATTCTGAACTTCCCTTGTTTGAAATTTTTTGATTTGTGAATGATTTTTTTTATTTTTTATGTTTTCCACGTAGGTTTTCTATGTGCTGTAGTTTTTCTCTTTTTAGCGCATTTGATTTTTTAATTAGCGCATTTGATTTTTACTTTAGCGCATTTGATTTTTTAACTAGCACATTTGATTTTTCCTTTAGCACAATTGAATATTCTCTTAGTACATATGACGTAGATTGTAGTGCATTTGAATGTTGTTTTAGCACATTTAGATTAGGTTTTTTGTTGTTGAGTTTGGTAGGATTTAGCACATTTGATTTTTGATTTGGCACTTTTAACGAATTGTGTAGCACATTTGATAAAATTTGTGGTTCATTTGATAAATGTTGTGGCGCATTTGAAAAACGTTTTAGCACATTTAAGATCTATTTTAGTGCATTTAAGATCTATTTGAGCCATTTGACACTGAGAGTAACTTGGTTGGTTTTGCAAATTGTGATTGATGAAAATGTAATTTTTGCGCATTACTTTGATATTTTCGCTTGAATTGATGATTGATAGAATTTAATTGACTGGATAATTGATGTGTGCCAATGATTGAAACTCAAGATTTTGATAATTGGATAATTTTGATTGATTATGTGACCTCATGATTGATGAGAGTCACTTATAGGATAAGTTTGAGTGAATGTGTGACCTCATGATTGATGAGAGTCACTGATAAGATAGGTTTGAGTGAATGTGTGACCTCATGATTGATGAGAGTCACTGATAGGATAGATTGGATTGAATTGTGTGACCTCATTATTGATGAGAGTCACTGATAGGATAAATTGGATTGATTGTGTGACCTCATGATTGATGAGATTCACTTGATAGGATAGGTTTGATCGATCTCCTAATTGATAAGATATTATGATATAAACTCCAAATTTGATGAGTGCGTGACCGCACCACTGATAAGCTAGATTAACCTCCTACTGGATAAGAGTTTATGATATAAACTCTAAATTTGATGAGTGTGTGACTGCATCAATGATAGGCTCTCAAAGAGATTGATTAAGATTTCAAGTGAGTGGATATGATAATTAATTAATTGATTGATGAATTTGATTAGGTGGATAAAGAACTAACATTTTGTTGATATCACCTTGTAGGAGGATACAGACATGGTACTCAATTTTCATGGAGAATCTGCATCCTATCCCACTTATATCATAATTTGCACCAGGTAGTGTATGACAGGGCTACCAGTTCATCTGTGGGGGTGACATTGCTTCAAATTTGGGCCTGGGAGCACATAGTTGTGACGTAGCTGATTATAGAGAGAGCAGGAGCAATGGGACAACCTTATCTATATGCTTATAGCCATGAAGTTTTCCAACTGATGCTTGGGAAATTGGACTATTGGAGATGGACTTTTGATGATTTGGACCAAGTTGTATGGAGGCCCTACCTTGATTGTGAGGCCCGATAGGAGGATGTGACAAAGGTCCTAGTTTTGATACAAAGTCAATATATGATTGGTAGGACGTCATACATTGTGGAGAGATTCATGTTGACTCATGTGTTGAGGTAGTTTGGTTGGACCCAAAGGATGCCTCAAGGTTTCGCCTTGTATTCCCATATGCACAAGGACATAGTAGATTGGCGTCTGTCGCTTGATTTTGAGACAACACAAGAAGAGCTCTATGCACTACCTCATTTGGCATGGCATATGGTTCTACATGTTACAGATGGGGGCATGGTGACACAGTATGCACAGTACAAGGTCAAGCATCCTTTCCCTGATTAACAGGACAAGAGAGATGATACCAGCCTTAGAGGTGGTTGATGATGACGAGGACTGGCCACAACCTTGAAGGCAGAGAGTATCTAGTGGCTAGGGTCATGAGAGAGGTGGAGGCTAGATGGGGAGAGGAGGTACAGTGAGAGATGCAGGTCAGGGTGTTTGGAGAGATGTTGGCTGGGGTAGACAATTATGGATTGGGCAAGACATCGGTGGTATCGAGGGCTATGGAGGGGATGATTTTGATTTAGAGGAGACAAAGGAGGGGGAGCCGTTAATTCGGAGGAGGTGGATAGATATGCCTCTATCATCAACTCTGCTACAATATATCCAAGTGTAGGTGGCTAAGGATCCCCAACCATCATAGTGGCTGACAATACAGATTATGGTCCCACCTCATTAGTAGCCAGTTCAGATAGCAGCTTTAAAGTCGATGGTACACAGGTTATAGGGGCAACTAACACAAGTACATGCACAAATTACTCAGTTGATGACTAAGCATGATACCACTATAGAGAGATATGGTTGTGTTGAGGATCTGATATAGACCTTACAATAAACAATCACCTAGGGACTAACTAGAGATACGATGAGAGAGCTGATATATCAGACATGACAGCTTGACTACTACAAGGCTCTTTACTTTCAGGCTATGCCACCAGAGAGATGAGCGAAGTCCTATGCATAGAGTTCTAGGCATGGGAAATCACAGCGAGGCACAAAGAGTCAAGGAGTCACGGGTTCTAGGAGAGATCTGGTGGTGGTAGTGCAGGTGTTGGTCCTTCAGGTACATATGGAGCTAGGACTACATCTTCTGGGGATAGTCATGAATAGATCTATGTTCCCTTATTTTTATATCATCATGATGTATACATTGATTCATTTGGATAGTTACATGATTCTGACCATTTTTAATGTATCTTTTATTTGGATATGATATCTATGTACCCTTGACAATGATTCCTTTTGATGATGATATGAGATGCAATGACAATTCTTCTTTGGATTCATATGTTGTACTCATGCTTGATGATGTAATGTTTTTATATGTGATGATGCTTATACATGTGATGGTTGCATCAAGATCCTCAAGTGCCACACAATGCTGTCTCTGCAAACTAGAATCCATTGATTCAATCTCCTGGACCTTCCTCAAGTGGTTAGGATTCCTCAGAGGAACTAGGCTCTAATACCAATTGTGGGAATCAAGGATCATTGAGATGGGGAGGTGAATCAATGATCTATCGGTAAGCAATTTTTCTGACTTAATCTCAAACCACCAGAAAGCAAAATGCAAAAACACAAGATAATCAGCCATAAAATCATGACACCAAGATTTTTACATGGAAACCCAAATAGGAAAAATCAAGGTAGGATTTGAACCCGCAATATTATCCCACTATGGCTAGTAGCAAAACAATATTACAAAAGGAGAATGCACTTTGCATTCAGACACACTACCTAGAGATTACAACTCAATTACAATAAGGGATACAACCCTAGAAGGATAATTGCCTTACAAATCATTTACAATGATTAATTACAATGATTGAACTCCAAAATAGCATCAAACAATGCTTGGATGAGTTTCAGTTAAGTACAAAAACTCTGACTGTATCTGCTCTGTTGTTTGACTCAGTCAGCTACCGAATCAAGAATGTGCAAGTGAAACTGCACCAAATAGGTTTCTCAATCACTACTCTCTCATATTACATCATACCATAAAGATCTTCTACATTGGTTTTATATATTCGCAATCATAAAATAAACAATTATCAAGTTGGTTATACAATGTAACATGTAAACATGAGTCAGATCAAACTGGATTACCAATACACATGTGGATCATCCAAATGATGATAAAATGATTTCTATAATTCATCTATATCATCCCATGCATGAATCTGACCACCACAATCACCAAAAAGCTTCAGGGCTAAAATTGCTCTTCATAGCCTCAAATATCGAAGATAGATTACCGGATCACTTTCTCCACCGGTTAACAAAAACCATGACTACTAGATAGGATTTGCATGGACTTTCCATCAATGACAACTCTAAACCATTAATAAAGCTTTGATATCCACCGAATGAGTGACAATTGCCAACAATATCATCACAACTACCACATTCACAACTTACATTGAATATTGAAGAAGGCATGGTGAATGCCATATCTTAGATAACAATTAAGAAGATCTAATAGATAAATGGACAATGGTAATGAGATAATTGACTTGGTTGATAATGTTGTAGATGATGATAATGCATGAAAGGGGAAAAGAAAATCCAAATAAAAAAGAAGCCAGGAGTGGGATATGGCGAAGAATTTTCAAATTGATTGGGTGTCAAAGTATCCATTCATTGAACTAGTGGAGAAACCTTTCTGGGATTTGTTGTCTGATGGCTTACTATTGACATAATAGGGGCACAATTTATGAGTAAATTATTGGTGTAGTATGCATAATTTGTGCACTATAAAGGAATGATGGTCAGAAGGATAATAAAGTAGGATAAGAAATCTAACAGAGTCTTTTATATATCTAAAGGTAAGTAAGGCTTGATTATATGTTGCAAGAGTGTTGTGTAATGCATGGGTATTAGTGGGATGAAATCACCTTATTTTATAATATTCTTAAAACACATCTCTACTTAGATAGTAATAACAACTCCTTTATGGATTTATAAAACTCACTGATACATAGGATCCCACTAGATAAAATTATTAAATCTAGAAATTAGTGTACCTACAAAGAGTTAAATATATTTGTCTAGTGATGAGGTCCATTTCACAAGAAAAATGAGTTTGAGTTATTTTTTATCGTCAAGATCATCTTGTGACATGAGAGGAGTTCATCTTGTGACATGTAGCTCATCCTTGGTGTATGAATCAATGGTTTAAGTTACTTTTGATTTTTGATCTCAAATTGTAGTGCAAGAAAATATATACACAACCAATTAACTAAATAAATTATAACCTTAATAATAAAATTAGAAAAAATAAGCTCAATTAATGAGTACCAAAGTAAGGTGTGAAAGGTTCATTTTAAATTACATAAAAGGAAGTGTCAAATTGATTAAAAAATTGTGTCTTCATCTATCAAACATACATGAAACTCATTAGTAGTATTATTGATAAACTATAGTCTTGAAATATCATCATGTAGTAATACATAGAAAAAATACTTACATAAAATCTAGTGGGCTCAAAATACAAAAAAAATATTAGACAATTTTTTGTGTGTTGTTTTAATATATTTGTATATTTATTTTTAAATATTATAATTTAATACTGATGAATATTGAAATTAAACATAAGGAAAATGTTTGAAGGAGTAACTCCTTGAAATTACCAAAAATTGAGGTTTTTATGTACTAAAATATTGATAGGTGTAACTATTAAAGATGATTATTGATACATGTGAGCATATGAGATGCCTATAATAGTGAATCATACTAGAATTCTTAGGACCTTAAAAAAAAAAAAGGTATGTCATTTAGCGTATACATGATTTAGGTGTCCATACTATAAACTCTTAGTGTCTAATAATACGATTGGTTTTAGTTGTAGTGTTAGGCTTTTCTTCTAAAAATGTTTTTCCCATGTAAATTGTCATGTCACTGTATGATTTTATTTGTGTATTCTTTTCTATAATTGTCGAATCTTTTTTAGCATATACCTCCCCTTAAAGTTCATGTAGGAAGTGTTTCTACACTGTTGCTTCCTTTTAGTGATTTAATTATTAATTAAGTAGTGTATGTTGGAATTATGCCTCTAATTCACTTGACCTTTGTTCATACTGATCGGGTTAACTCTGGCCAATGAAACAGTGTGAAGAAAATCTATGAACTCTATCAGTATAACCTTTGCCGATGAACTTGACATATCGGAGCTCGGAGTAGCAGATTTCAAGTCATCCCAATGACCCGACGAAGTTGTCTTCAGTCATCGGGGTAACATCGGTTATTGGATGGACGAAAGGATAAAAGACTTGTAGTTTAGATCCAGATCCAATGGTCATCGCTTTACCACTATAGAAAGATGCACATATGTTATTTCCTATGACTTGGTGACCATGGTGGGGCCCGACATAAATGAGCAGTCCAGGCGAGATAAAGGTCGTGCAGATCGGAGATGATCAAATGTCGATCAAGGTTGATCCAATGGTGGTCATTATGTCGCGATGGGAAACTGCTCATTAGTATATTCCTTGTGACATGGCGACCAAGTGGTGGGACCCAACAAGAGAGGGGCTAAGGTGAATTAAAGGCTGAGCATATTGAAATGATCAGATGGCGGTCGCAGAAGATCTGACAGTGCTCGCTAGGTGGCGATGGGAAATTGCTCGTGAGACTTTCCATCGCGACCCAGTGACAAAGAATAATTTTGGGCGGATAGTGAGGCTATGCTAAGATGTCATAGAAGGGACCCTGGAACCAATCAAGGGGTGCCACGTGGCAGAGCACAGAGAGAAAGATCAGACGATAGCTGATTGTTTGTTTTTCTGATACTCGATGGAGTTGACTTGTCTGAGCCGCTGTATTTGAATACAAACTGATTCAATTCCTAGATGCATGTGGGATAGTTGTTTTCTCATGAATGCAGACCAACGCGGATAGTTAGATGTCTAACCGATTGGTTCAAACTGACAATTGAACAGTCGACATGAAAATGAATATGAAACCAAGAGGAAACTCGAACAAGGTGGTTGTTCTGATGATAAGCCGTATACTATGGTGTGTACCCGAAGTAATCAGAGTGAACATCTGTGCTGTGATAACAAACTTTATTGTAAAGATTCTTTGTTGTGACTAAAGTGTTCTTGTTGTCGATGGTGGGTTTTTTCCTGAAAGGGTTTGCCCACGTAAATTCATGGTGTTTATCTCTATGTGTGTTTGATTTTTGATATTGTCTCTATTTCGTATATGTTAATCTTAGTATTCTGTAAAGTTTTAAAACACACTAGTCTTGTTTCCCCTGCAAATTGATATTAGGGAAGCGTTTTTCCACATTGTGCTTTCCTTACAAGTGGTATCAGAGCCTAGCCAATTGTCTTATTCTTGTGGGTAGGGTTGGTTTTTTATGTTAATTTGTTTCAATGGGAGTCTGTTAGTGTGTCTACTTGTTTATAGATTAAGATGGAAAGCACTTCTAGAAGAATGGATATTGAGAAGTTCAATGGCTCCAATTTTGAGTTATGGAAACTTAAAATTGAGGACCTGCTGGTTGACCAAGATTCTTGGATTGCAGTGAGTGGACAGAAACCTTTAGGCATGGAGTGCAAGAAGATTGGGACTTAGAAGACCGGAAAGCCAGAGGACCCATAAGACTAAGCCTTGCAGACTCAGTTTTGTTGAACGTACATGAGGAGAAGACTGCAAGTGATTTGTGGAAGAAGTTAGGAGACATCTATCAGGGAAAAACCTTGGTGAATAAAATCTTCCTTAGGAAGAAGTTATATTCTCTGAAAATGGATGCGGGAACACCCTTGGTAGATCATTTGAATGCGTTTAACATGGTTCTCACTCAATTGACATCAGTTGGTGTGGCTATTCAAGAAGAAGAATGTTGCATGTTGCTTCAATGCTCATTGCCAGATTCTTGGGAACATTTGGTGATGGTCATTGGTAGTACTATGACCCAGTTCAAGATGGATACTGTGGTCAATACTCTTTTGTCAAAAGAAATGAGAAAGAAGTCTTCTAAGATGAAAAAAGATGAACTCTCTATTCGAGGCAGACCAAAGGACAAAGACAAGAAGAAAGGAAAGAAGTCCAAGTCCAAGTCTCAAGAGAGGTCCAAGTCTCCTGGAAAGAAGTTTAAGGTGAAATGTTGGAACTGTGGACAAAAGGGTCATATTTGAAAAGACTACAAAGAGGAGAAGAGAAAGAACTCTTCTAATAATGAATCTTCTCACAATGATGCAGATGCCTTTGTAGTAGCTCTGGCAGTGCTTGCTTCTGACAATGTGTGGTTGATTGACTTAGGGGCATCTTTCTATATGACATCTCACAAGGAGTGGTTCTCAAAGTATGAACCAAATGCTGGTGGGAAGGTATACTTAGCAAGTGACTCAACACTAGAGATTGTTGGCAGAGGAAGAATTAAAATCCAATTTCTTGATGGGAGAATAAAGGGAATCAATGAAGTTTTGCACATACTAGGTTTGGAAAGAAACCTACTTTCTGTAAGCAAGCTAAATGATGCTGGAGTCCAGGTAACATTTGTATATGGTGGTTGTAAGATGACTAGAGGGTCTATTAGTTTGGCTAAGGGTGAATGCATTGGTATATTGTACAAGTTAAATGTTGAACCTGTGTGTTGTAATATAGTCACTAAGAAATCTGATAGAACTACCGAGTTGACACATGATGTAAATTCTATGGAAGCTAAACTTCCTGTAGAAAAGAGAATGCTCTGACATTATAGGCTTGGTCACATTGGTGAAAAAGGTTTGAAAACTTTAAAGAGTAAAAATATGGTAGAAGGACTTGCTGATTGTAACCTTGAGTTTGATTTCTATGAACATTGCATATACGGAAAACAAAACCGTGTTCAATTTTATTCAATTCCTCATAAATCTTCTGACATTATGGACTATGTGCATTCTGATGTGTTTGGTCCAGTTGGTCCAGTAGATGTACCTTCTTTGTCTAAATCAAAGTACCATGTATCCTTTGTTGATGATTATTCGAGAAGGACATTTGTTTATTTTATGAACAATAAGTCAGAAGTGTTTAGTCAGTTTAAGGAATTTAAAAACTTGGTTGAAAATTAGATTGGAAGGAGAATAAAATGTTTAAGAACTGATAACGGTGGTGAGCATTGCAATACAGATTTTGACAAGTACTGTGTAGACCATGGAATCAAAAGACATAGAACAATGCCTTATACTCCACAACAAAATGGAGTTGCTTAAAGGTTGAATCAGTTTTTGATGGAAAAAAGCAAGAAGCATGTTGAGTAGTGTTGGGCTGGAACATAAGTTTTGGGCAGAAGCAGTTGCCACAACATGTTACCCATTGAACCGGTCACCTACAACAATATTAGTAGACAAGACACCTATGGAAGCATGGTCTAGTAAGAAACCTTCTCTAAGATACATTCATGTGTTTGGTTCAGAGGCATATGCACATGTGCCTGATGTTAAAAGATCTAAATTGGATACCAAAGTAGTCAAATGCATTTTCATTAGATATGGAGTTGGAGTTAAAGGATACAAGCTTTGGGATCCTAAAACTGGAAAGGTTGTGTATAACAGAAGTGTCATCTTTCGAGAGTTGAAACCTATGTCTATAGATAAACCAATAAAGAAGGAAAAAGAGAAGGATGTGGTTGAATTTCCACTAGGAGAAAAAGTGACAACTCCAGATGTACCTGGAGATGAGAATGAAGAGAGTTCAAGTAGCTCCAAAAGTTCAGAAGAAGAACAAAATGAAGCCTCACCACAAGTGTTAAGAAGATCCACATGAGATAGGTGACAACTTGATAGGTATAATTTTTTCAATGTTGAATGTAAATTGTGCTTATGCTTTACTTGTTGATGCTGATGAGCCTAAGACTATAAAAGAAACCATGGATATGTCAGATTCAGATTCTTGGTTGGAAGCCATGAATGATGAATTGAAATCATTGGACAATAATGGAACATGGAATTTGGTATCCTTGCCTAAAGGCAGAAAGCATGTGGGATGTAAATGGGTTTTCAAAAGGAAGTATGGTCTAGATGGCAGCATTGACAAGTACAAGGCCAGATTGGTTGTAAAGAGGTACTCTCAAAGGGAAGGTATTGACTATGGAGAAATATTCTCTCCTGTAGCTAAGCTAACATCTATTAGATTTCTTTTGTCACTTGCAGCCGCATATGATTGGGAAGTCGAGCAAATGGATGTGAAAACAACATTTCTTCATGGGGACCTTGAAGAAGAAATCTATATGTCCCAGCTTGAGCATTTTGTGAAAAAGGGTAAAGAACATTTTATTGGAGTTGAGAAAATACAACACCACAGGAGCCTAAATGATCTCTGCAAGCTGAAAAATCCGTTACAAGGAGAAGCAAGGAAGCAAATCACAGAAGAAAGAAATACATAGAAAATATGCTCAAAAAGAGAGAGCTCAATATTCATAATAAGTGTAATGTAATAATCCTTCTTCTTACAATGAAAAGAAATAACTCAACCTTTAATAGGTCAAGAAACCCTAAAAAGGGAAACCTAGGTTTGCACATAATAATTAATAAAAGTATTAATTATTATGCACCTAAAGTTAGCTTAAATGTATAAGAGATAAAGGGAACTTAAATAATTAAACAAATATTATTTAATTAATCAAGTAAATACCTGAATACTCTAACATCCCCCTTTAAGCTAGACTTAGGGAGAAACTAAAACCTAGAACAACTACTGAAAGCAGGAAAGATGGGTCCCGGCAACAAGGCTTGATAAGGTACCCAAATACAATGAAATCTCTATGAATTGGAGAAATAGAGAAAACCACATGGGAAAAAACTCTACTCCAAAAAGAGATGGAAAAGAACACCATTGAAGCATGAAGAACCTATAAACACTATCAAAGAATAACTACTTATCTGAAGAACCTCCACTAAAATAGAACATGACTAGGTAGAGAAGACTGGAATATGTATGAGTGCCATCAAATGACACTACTTGAATCAGAAGGAAAACAAGGCAAACAACTGAAATCAAAGATACAGATGGCATGAAAACACCAAAACCTGAAGAGTTGATCAATCAAACCACGGAAGCATTAGAACCAACAACATGAACCTCCGCATAATGCTGAAGAGGGAGAGGGACAGGTACACTGAAAAGAACGGCCAACAAGAACTGCATGATGAAGAACCAAGAACATCAAGGGTGCAGAGAAAGTACATAGTGTCATGGAAGGAACACTCACTTGACACACATCATGAGGCGAATGTCATGGAAGGAACACTTGTTGGAAAATGGTAGATGACAAACATGGCAAACATCAACCCCCTCATGGCACTTTATAAGTAGTGCATGATCCCAAGTAAACAATGCATGATGGCACTTTAGCTCAGTGTGTTTGCATGAATACAATGTGGCAATGATAAGAAGACTGGAAATAGAGAGGAGAACCAAAATAGAGACATTAGACTTAGAGAAGAGATCCCAGGACCTAAAACAATCAAGAAAAAATAGAATAAAATATGCATGGAGTAGAATATGGAAATAAAACTCATATGTATGGAAAGTACACAGCACATGATTTCCAAAAATATAAAATTTTTGATAAACGGAGTTCGGATGCTCATTCTATGGCTCCTAGAGTGCAAAAAAGAGACCCCACTTTGACTGGAAAAAAACATAGTCAAACAGAAAAATTGGAAAAAAATACCAACATCACAAGGTCCGGCTCAGAACTAGATTTCCGACGCCTATTTGTTTTCAAAAAAATGACTCTGTATGCCCAACATATGACCAAAAAACCAAATCCCCCTTCAAAACAAGAGGAAGGGGTAGTCTAGTGGCTGGATGGGTGGAGGTGGCCAGTGGGTGGTGCTCTGGTGGCGGGATGGTGGCACCCTAGTGGTGCTCTGGTGGTGGAGCGGCTGCCAAGCGGTGCAAAGGCAGCCAGGCAAGTGGAGGAGGCCATAGGGTGGAGCAGAGGCGGCCGGGTGAGTGGAGGAGGCCGCGGGTGGGAAGGCCAGTGGCGAGGTCGGAGGTGTCGAAGCGGAGTAGCAGGGAGGTCGGTGGGAGCAGATGGGCCCAGTGGCAGCAACTCGAAGGGCCGGGAGGAGGTGCCGGTGGGGGCTGAAAGGAGATGCCGACGGGGGCTGGACTAACAGGTCTGGCAGGGCCGTATGGTGGCCAGACTGTCACATCTGGTACCCTGCAAAAAACTGCAACCCCAAAACAATGTTTGAAACCCCTTTTTTTTATTTGCCTTTTTTTGCTTTTGATTTTTTTTTTGAAGATTTTTGATAAAAAATTAAAATCTAGCCTACATGCCGTAAAAAGGCAAAAATATTTATTTTGAAATTTTTTCTCGAACTGTGTGCTAGGGCCGTATGGCCTAGATCTGGAGAAAAATATACTCCTAGAGGCTCAGGAACCAAAAAAGGTCAATTTTTATATGATCATAGGGGTTTTCGGGCCTTCTGAGCATGACGGTGAGGTCTATTTAGGCCCAAAGTGCTCAAAAAAAAGGTCTATCCCTAGGTGCATAAAAAAAACTTTCTGAAACCCTAGATTTGCTTCCAATGCAAAAATTATCAAAACAAGAATAGATAGATGTAGATCTGAAGCTCTGATACCATATTGGAGTTGAGAAAATACAACACCATAGGAGCCCAAATCATCTCTGCAAGTTGAAAAACCTATTACAAGGAGAAGCAAGGAAGAAAATCACAGAAGAAAGAAATACACAGAAAATATGCTCAAAAAGAGAGAGCTCAATATTCACAAAAAGTGTAATGTAATAATCCTTCTTCTTACAATGAAAAGAAAGAACTCAACCTTTAATAGGTCAAGAAACCCTAAAAAGGAAAACCTAGAGGTTTGCACATAATAATTAATAAAAGTATTAATTATTATGTACCTAAAGTTAGCTTAAGTGTAAAAGAGATAAAGGGAACTTAAATAATTAAATAAATATTGTTTAATTAATCAAGTAAATACCCGAATACTCTAACACATTTGGTATGTAAACTAAAGAAGTCTCTTTATGGTTTGAAAGAGTCTCCTAGAATGTGGTATAAAAAATATGATACGTTTGTGTTGTCTTTGGGATTTGTGAGATCAAAAGTTGATCATTGTGTGTACAACAAGGTTGAAGATGATAAGATCCTTATTATTGCTTTGTATGTTGACGACATGTTGTTCCTTGGAAATAACAAAGGTATGATCTCAAACTTGAAGTCCCAATTATCCTTGAAGTTCAAAATGAAAGATTTGGGGTCAACAAACTACATTCTGGGAATGAAAATCAAGAGGGATAGGTCTAAGAGAAAAAATTGGCTCAACCAGAGAAAGTACATCACTAGTGTTCTTGATAAGTTTAATATGTCTGACTGTAAACAACAGGTTGTTCCTATTTTGCAGGGAACCAAGCTATTTGTGCATGACAGTCTGAAATCTCCAGAGGAGATAGATGACATGAAGAGTATACCTTATGCAAGTGCTATTGGCAGTTTGATGTATGCAATGGTTTGTACAAGGGCAGACATTGCCCAACTAGTGGGAGTATTAAGCAGATTTATGTCAAACCCAGGAAGACCGCATTGGGATGCTGTAAAGAGAGTTTTCAGATTTCTGAAGGGTACTTCAGACTTTGCATTATGCTATCATGGTAATCTGAATGATTCAAAGAGAACTCTCAGCATTTGTGTTTATGCATATTTTGATTGGGCATGGGACACTGATGGTAGAAGATCTACTAGTGGATACATTTTTTTTACGAATGGTGGAGCAATAAGTTGGATGAGCAAGAAACAGTCTGTAGTCGCTTTGTCCACTACAGAGTCAGAATACATGGCAGCCACACATGCTTGTAAAGAAGTTGTTTGGCTCAGGCATTTGAGTACAGATATTGGTTTTGATACAGGGTAGGTTGAGTTGTGAAGTGACAGTCAGAGTGCTATATGTTTAGAAAATAATCCTACATACCATGCTAGGTCTAAACACATAGATGTGCAATTCCATTTTGTGTGTGACATGGTAGAAGATGGAAAGGTTAATCTGAATAAGGTAGACACTCAGGAAAATGTTGCAGACGCATTAACAAAACTGGTGAGTACTCCCAAGTTCAGGTGGTGTTCTAACTCGATGGGTCTCAGTACCCATCCCTCTCTATAATGTTTGGAAAGTGCCCAAGTAGTCCAATGGATTCCTCATCAAGTGGGAGTTTGTTAGAAGTATGCCTCTAATTCACTTGACCTTTGTTTATATTGATCGGGTTAACTCTGGCAGATGAAATAGTGTGACGAAAATCTGTGAACTCTATCGGTATAACCTTTGTCGATGAACTCGACATATCGAAGCCTATGTCAGAGCCTAGAGTAGTAGGTTTGAAGTCATCCCAATGACCCGACGAATTCATCTTCGGTCATCGAGGTAACATCGGTTATCGGATGGACAAAAGAATAAAAGACTTGTAGTTTAGATCCAGATCCAACGATCATCGCTTTAGCGCTATATAAATATGCATGTATGTTATTTTCTGTGGCTTGGCGGCCATGGTGGGGCCCGAGATAAGTGAGCGGTCTAGGCAAGATAAGGGTCGTGTAGATCGAAGATGATCAAATGACGATCAAGGTTGATCCAATGGTGGTCGTTATGTCGCGATGGGAAACTGCTCATTAGTATATTCCTTGCGACATGGCGACCAAGTGGTGGGACCCATTAGGAGAGCGGCTAAGGCAAATTAAAGGCCAAGCAGATTGAAATGATCGGATGGTGATCGCAGAAGATTTGACGGTGGTCGCTAGGTCACGATTGGAAATTGCTCGTGAGACTTTCAATCGCAACCCAGCGACAAAGAAGAATTCTGAGCAGATAGTGAGGTCGTGCTAAGATGTCAGAGCAGGGACCCCAGATCCAATCAGGGGGTGCCACATGGTGGAGCGTAGAGAGAAAGATCGGACGATAGTTGATTGTTTGTTTTTCCAATACCCGATGGAGTTGACTTGTCTGAGTCGATGTATTTGAATATGAACCGATTCAATTCCTAGATGCATGTGGGATATTTGTTTTCTCATGAATGCAGACCGATGCAGATAGTTAGATGTCTATCTGATGATACACTGTATATTGTGGTGTGTACTCGAAGTAATCAGAGTGAACATCTGTGCTATGATAACAGACTTTATTGTAAAGATTCTTTGCTACGAATAAAGTGTTCTTGTTGTCAATGGTGGGTTTTTTCCCGAAAGGGTTTTCCCACGTAAATTCATGGTGTTTATCTTTGTGTGTGTTTGATTTCTGATATTGTCTTTGTTTCTTATATGCTAATCTTAGTATTTTGTAAAGTTTTAAAACACACTAGTCTTGTTTCCCCTACAAATTGACATTAGGGAAGCGTTTTTTTGCATTGTGCTTTCCTTACAGTTTAATACAACTAAAGTCATCGATTTTTTTCTTTTGACAAGAATAGGACTTTAAAAAATATAGATACTATAGGCATTAAGGTTTGATTGGAAAAGTCCATAAGCCTGATGATGGCTTTGCAAATATGTATATTTCTCGCGATATGCTGGTTGACAAGGGTTATAGTCATCATCGCCATAATATTATTGGGCACCTCTGCTTTATGTAGCACTTGAGATCTATAAAGTGAAGGATGGAGGATCATGTTATGATAAGTGGGTTTCACATGAGTTGGAAACTCCATAGAAGAGTGCTAGAGTTGGGAATGTGCACACCCACCATAGTAATGAGGTCAAAGATGCATGTGAGAATGGATATCAATATTGACTACTTTAAGTACATTATGAGGGCATGAATTTTTTCCTTGGACCATGGTTTTGGTGGCACTTAGGTTTATGAAAACTATTTTTGGTTTTCCATTTTGCTCAATAAATTAGAGATGTAAGGTAAAGGTTTTATTATGGCTTATAAGTAAAATAATGTGATGATGTTAAAATATTAAGGACTTCATGATTTGCATTATGTAATGATGTTTATATGATTAATACAAGCTGAAGAATCCCTTTGCTTGTGGATTTTTTCTTAAAAGGATTTCTCCATGTAATCATAATGCTATATATTCTATATTTTTTTACTGGTTTTAATTTGCTACTACATACTTCTCTTTTTTAAATCAATAGCTAATTGCATTATTGAGTGAGCTTAATAAACACGCTCAATGTCGTACCTAAGATAAACATATCCAAAGTAATGAAAAATATTACACTAATTGTTTAAAACAAAAGAAAACTTTATAAAAGTTCACATCACTTATTAACGAACTTTTAATTCTACCAATATTTATTTTAATTATACCTAATTAGTTTAACTTATCATTTTTTAAAAATTGTAATAATTAAATAAAATAAAATAATAATTTATTTATTTACTATAAAATTTATGAAAATAAAAAAATTCATATGATGAGGTTTTATTATTTAAATTTTTTTAATTAATTTCAATATCAAATTAACCTAATCAAATATATTAATACTAACTTTAAAAATCATTTTACACTGTCCCATTCAATTTAAAAATAAAAATACTAATTCTTATAAGATATTCATAATCTAATTATCATTAATCATCATCATCATTATATTATCATTGGATGTGATCTGGGAAATAGTTTACCTTCCGTATAGCAGGTGGTATGAGGGATTCCTCCTCAGTTGCTCTGCAACCTTTGTGCTTTCTCTTTTCCCAGCTTTCATTGAATGATTTAGTCCTTCCAATACAACATCAGATAATGTAGAACCTCCATTACAGAGGATTAGTTAGAACAGCGCTGGATGCCCTATTTCCTTTGGTAGAGAGGCTACTCTTTAGTCTTTACAGAGATGAGATCATCATCATCACCATCATTAATCATTAATCATCATTATCATTAATCATCATCATCATCACCATCATCTTCTTCATCGTCATCAACATACTCAGCCAAATCATCAAAATCCATTTCACGCATGCTAGCCCAAAAATCATAATCGATTTCACCGCGGTCACAATATTCGCCATTGTTAATGTATTGTTGAGCAAATATGGTTTGCAATATGTGAATGGTTTTCCTTTCTTCACCTGCCTCCACTCCCATTATAAACCCTTTTTTTGGTACACCAATTTGGGGCATCCAGGAGTCATATTTTGAGAGCCTTTCTTCATTAACCATGCACGTACATATCGTCCATCCACCATCACGAAATGAGAAAAATGCACCACCTATACATAAACTATACATGTATATATAAAGTATAATCTAAGCATACATGCACATGATATATATAATCCACTCCATCGAACATAAAGTACATATAATCTAACATCTACACATGTGCATGAAATATATAATCTAACATGTACATGTGCATGAAATATATAATCTGATCAAACACAAACCAGGTATAAAGTATAATCTAGACTAAACTTCATACATGCATGAAATATATATAATCTAATCAAACACAAACCAGGTATAAAGTATAATCTAAGACACTTGAGAAATTATAGTAGTGTCCTCTTTGGGTGATAGTTTCCTCTAGTTCCCTATTTCATTATTTTTCATATAGTTGAGCCTTCCATCTATTTCTTGAGGAAAATTTATATACAAATCTAGTTCCCCTCGGCATAAAGCATCTTCTAATATTTTTATTTTATTAGAAAGAGTCATACCATGAGGTTTATGACACCTCTTTCATTTTGGAAGATTTTAATCACTTGTATGTGACTTATAGTTAGTGTGGGGTTTTGTACATTCTAGTTAGGAAAATTCTTTTGAAAGGTTTTCCCTTATATTTAGGTGTTAGTTAAGCTCAAGTTGTTCTATGGATTAAATATGAATGTTTCCTCATCCTACTCCTTACTAAAAATGGTTGGTTGATCATTTATTCAAGGTGAGTTATCTCTTAGTTGTTCAATTATTTGTGTGTGTGTTTTTTATGGGTGTCGTAAGAATTTCTAAGTGTGTTTTGGTGTAGATTTGGGGACATAATTACAATCCGCATTATTCTTCTCCTATTAATTTCTTATGGTGCTCACCATAGTATAAATCCATTACTTTTCTTAATATTCATAATGGATTTATACTATGGTGACCACCATAAGAAATTAATAGGAGAAGAATAATGCAAAGTTTAATTATGTCAACAAATATTTTTTAATATTTTTGTGTGTGTTTGTATAGTTAAATGTAGCCATTGTAACAAGTTTGAAAGTTGTTATGTATTATGTGTTAGGAAACCTATTATAGTGAATTGTAATTTAGTTTATGAAATAAATAAAGTCAAAGTGGACGGATCCTGAAAATTAGATACTTGTTTGTGCAAATCACATAACTAGCGCCAAAATAATTTAAAAAATTAATTTTTTTTGAAGTGTAAAGAATGAAGTGTAGAACAATAATATATAATTTATTTCAAATTTAGACAAGTAGTTCAAAAGCTATTAAAAATGGTACACATGTCTCGAAGAACTATGAAGGCATTGGTAAAAGAAATAAAAAACTAATATGTTAATGTTGTTCAAATCTTTAAAAAATATATGGTTAGAAAGCTCAAAAGACATGTGAAATTATGATGATAATTTTACAAATACCCACATAAAGATATTAAATTTTGACAATCCACACGATAATTCTTGAACTATTGCTTTTGGATTAGAACGTGTTCATTTATTTGCATCAACATTTCAAATCACTCTATGATCCATCCTTAGGATAAAATAAGACAGTTGTGGATTTGTGAGTTATAATACGAGGGAGGAAAGACAAAATGAATGAAAAATAATAAAAACAATCAAAGCAACCTATGAATTAATAAATAAGGGGAAAAAATAAAGCTACACAAAAAATGGAAGAAACATAAAGGAGAAAAAAAAAGTAACAAAAAAAATAAACTAAAGCAAACCAAAAGAAATCAAAGAAAAAGTAGAAACAAGATAAAAACAAATAAAATCACTTATAAAATTAAAAACAAATCCAATGAAAAACTAAAAAAATTAAGAAAAGAGAGACAAGAAGGCAATATAATAATGAAATCATGAGACACGAAGATAAACAAAAAACCAAGATAAGAGAGACCAAAGAATAATAAAACAAAAACCCAAAACTAAACCAAAAAAATAGAAACAAAAAATAAAAGAAACAATGAAAACACTAAAGAGGAAAAACCTAAAAAATAATAAAAAAGCAAAAGAAAAGAAAGAAAAACACAAAGATAAGCAAGAAAGAAGCAAAGAAAAAATGGGTCAAAAAAACAAACAAAACAACAAACAAAACGATAAATGAAATAAAAATTTAAAACAATTTAAATGAAAGCTAAAACCCTAAAAATAAAAGGAAAAATGAAAGCACTAGAAAAAAAAAATAGACAAGAATTGAAAAAGAAAAGGAGACAGCAAGAAAATGAAAAGCCTAAGAAGATGATGGAAGAAAAGAAGAGTCAGAGAAGATGAGAAAACAAGACAAATAGGAAGGAGAGACCTAAACACCTAAGTGAGAAGGCCCACTCCAAGGAGAGGGGAGTAACCAAACAAAACGGGCTAGAAAGACCAAGGAGAGGAGACACAAAAAGATTACCAAGCTAGGAGAAGGGAGGGAAGGGGGGAGGGGGAGAGGGAGAAAATACCAAGGAAACAAGTAAGGGAGGGGACAAGTTGACAAGACCATGTAGGAAAGGGCTCAAGGATGTGGAAGTTGATTTTTGAGAAAGGGCAACAAGGGTTGCCTTGAAGTACTCAAACTCCACCCTTCATCATGGTTGAGGTTGAATGAGTGGTTGTTTATCTCAATGGACTCCTTGAGTTTTTGTTTGAAAAAGTAAACTCAAGGAGGATATTTCACTCTTTGTCTCCCTTGATCTCTAGACCTATCTCTCTTTCTATCACTCTCCCTCTCCCCCATCTCACAATCTCACTCTCTCCTCTCTCCCCAAGTGCTAAACCTATCTCTCTCGCCCTTCTCTATATCTCCCCTCTCTTCTCTACCTGCCTCACATACATTTTCTCCTCTCTATCTCACATCTCTGTCCCCCTCCCCATCTCTCTCTCCTTCCCTCTCTCTACTTATCTATATCTCCTCTCTCTCCTTACATACATCCCCTCCCTCCCTACCTACCCTCTCATGCTCATCTACTTATCTCATTCTTACCCTTACCCCCCCCCCCTCTCTCTCTCTCTCTCTCTCTCTCTCTCTCTTTATTTATAGCTATCCTTCCCTCGTCTCTCCCCCCTTTTATCTCTACTTATATCTATCCCCTTTCTCCATCTCTCTATAGATATCTCTCCCTTCTTACCTCTATTTCTCTAAATAAATCTCTCTCCATCCCTCTCTCTACCTCTCTACTTATCCATCTACTTCTATTCTTTATCTCCCCTCTACATTTATCTATTTATTTCCTATCCCACTATCCATCTATCTTCCCTCTTACTCTCTTTATCTCCCCTCTCCCTCTCTCTATCTACCTCTATTTCCATCCCTCTCTACTTTTATCTTTGCTAACACTCTACCTCCTTCCCTCCATACTAATATTTCTCACCTCAGACACTCTCTCTCTCCCCCTCCTAACTCCCTCCCTCTCTCTCTCTCTAACTACTTGTGTGGAGAGTATGAGTGAGGGAAGATAGATAGATAAAACTAGTTAGATAGATAGACTATGGAGAGGGAAGGAGGGAGGGAGAGAGAGAGAAAGGGATGAAGAGGTAGGGGAGAGAGAGAGAGACGTAAAATAAATAGTAGTATGGAGGTAAGGAGGTAGATATTTAGGGAGAATAATAGTGAGACAGATGGAAAGAAAGGTAGGTACAAAGAGGGAGAGGAGAGATAAAGTGAGTAAGAGGGAAGATAGATGGCTAGATAGAGAGAGGATATAGAGAGTAGAGATATATGGATAAGTAGAGAGGTGAAGAGATGGAAAAAGGGAGGGATGCAAGTGTGAAGAGTGAAGGTGGGAAGTACATTTACGTTGAGAAATAGAAGTAGGCGGGGAAGGAGGGATAGGTATGTATAGCAAGAGGAAGAGTAGATAGATATAAGTAGAGATAAAAGGGGAGAGAGAGGAGGGAAGGAGAGATATGTAAAAAATAAAGGTGGGAAGGGAGTGAGAAGGAGATATGTAGAGAGAGAGGGGGGGTCTATCTTAAGGTGTAGAGGAAAGAGTTAGATAGAGAGGAGATAGAGGGAGAGTGATAGGGAGAGAGATATATATAAAGCTTGGGGGAGACAAAGAGAGTGTGATAAAGAGAAATAAAGATGAAAGAAGGTAGGGATCAAGTGAGAGAGAGGGGGATTGATGTAAATAAATGGATGTATGTGGAGAGAGGGATGTGGGAGATAAAGGTAAGTAGATAGGGAAAGGGTGAGAGTGAGATAAGTAGAGAAGGAGCATGGGAGGGTAGGATATAGAGAAAGGGAGAAAGAAAGGGAGATGTATGTAGATAAGTAGAGGTAGGGAGGGAGTAAGGGGATGTATGTAGGGAGAGAGAGAGAGAGAGAGAGAGAGAGAGAGAGAGAGAGAGAGAGAGAGAGAGAGAGAGAGAGAGAGAGAGAGGAGAGAGGGATGGGGATGGGGGAGAGAGGTGACATAGAGAGGAAAGAATATGTGTCAGGTAGGTAGAGAAGAGAGGGGAGATACAAGGAAGGGTGAGAGGGAAAGTTTTAGAGCTTGGGGAAAGAGGAGATAATGAGATAGTGAGATGGGGGAGAGAGGGGGAGAGAGGGGGAGAGTGACAGTGGTAGGAAGAGAGATAGGTCTAGATATTGAGGGAGAAAAAGGGAGTGAAACAGAGATAGAGAGAGAATGATAATAAGAGCTTAGTGATTAAAATTCAACTAAGTTTGATAAAATATAACATATAGAGCTTGGGGAGAGAAGAGAGAGTGAGATAGAGAGAGGTAGAGAAGGAGAAGGAGAGAGATAGGAAAATAGATAGGTTTGGAGCTTGGGAGAGACAAAGTGGATGAGATAGATATATAGCAAGAGAATGATGATAAGAGCCTAATAATTACTAAAATTTGACCAAGTCTAAAAAATTATAAGATCTACTAAGATCTAGAATATGCATTATGAAACCATTCTCAAACATCCTGCCAATACATACATAAAATATAACTTATATATATATATATATATATATATATATATATATAAGTTATATTTTATGTATGTATTGGCAGGATGTATACATACACATACACATACACATACACATACACATACACATACACATACACATACACATACACATACACACATAAATACATGCATACATACATACATACATACATACATATATGTGTGTATTATATATACATACATACATATATATACATACATATATATACATACATATATATATATATATACACATATATACGCATATATACATATTTATGTATATGTGTGTATGTATACATACACATATATATGTATACATGTATATATATATGTGTGTGTGTGTGTGTGTGTGTGTGTGTGTGTGTGTGTGTGTGTGTGTGTACATACATACATACATACATACATACATATATATATATATATATATGTATGTATGTATGTATGTATGTATATGTACATATATGTATACACACATACACATATTTCTGATGAACCTGATATTTCTTACACTTTCTTATCATCTAATTTTAAATATGATATTGTAAAATTTCATTGCATATTTTGAGTTAACATTTCTTTGGTTACATCTTTAGCATGGCATATGAGTTTCTTGTTTGATTATAAGTGCATATGGAGTTCTTATCTTATTTTTATAGTTCAATTTCATGTTGCATTCAAGATGTTCACATTGTTCCCTTTCATGCATACGATGATAACTTATCTCTTCCTTTCATTCATAGCTATGATTTACCCTCTCTCGAGATTGGTCCCACTAATGAGGGAAAATTGATGCAAGAAGAGAATATGGGCATGTGCACAAAGATGGTGGTCAGAAAAGTGGACACCACACAAAAAAAAATTGGAAAAACAAGCAGCGTGTACGTGGTTATAAAATTTGAAATTCCCACATAGGTGCTTAGGTTTGTTCTTCCCGAGCCTATAAAAGGTAGTGCCTACGCGCTGCTTTTAGGAAAATGAGCATGTACACGCTACTCCTAGGAAATTGAGTGCATACACGCTACTCATAGGAAAATGAGTGCATACCTACTAATAATCCAAATAAAACCGCGTACGCGGTGCCTGGTAAAAAAAGTTTTTAAAAAAAAACTGGGTCTCATTTACCCGTGAATAGCGCGTTTTTAACTTCATTTTTTCCCCATTTCCTCTCCTAAACCACGAATGGGTTGCTAGATTTGTCCTCCAAGCTATGGATCAAGGTTAGTTTTTGTTTATTTTTGTCCTCCAAGCTATGGATCAAGGTTAGTTTTTGTTTATTTTTGTCTTTCTTTCCAGTTTATGCAATTTGTTTTACATTTTGAATTTAATTTCATTAATTTTGATTAGGTTTTTTCATTTTTTGTTTCAAAAACCAGATTCTTCTAATCTAGAACAAGAACAACCAAATGCACCTTATGAAAACCCATAAGAACAACCAAATGCACCTCCTGAAAAACACACAAGAATAACCCCCAATTCCTCCTTTTGACCACACACTCGAAACATAGGAAGAATTAATTAATCAGTTAGGACAAAATACATCTAAAATCAATAGACTGATTGTTAAATTGAAAACTTCTGAACTTGACCATCATCAATCCCTCACCTCTAGCCTAGAAACATTAGTTAGTGGTGCCATAGTTGTTTCCACATAAATTACCAAATGGGGAAGCTTTAGGGATAGGTGTTGTCAATTCTATGCCAATGGCCTATCATACGATGGAGTAAAAAACAAAAATATTACTAAACAACAAATATGTGCCCTTTTTGTTGATCCCAAAACTGGTCAGACATTACCTCTTAATGTAAAGAGGTTTCTCATACATTGGTGTACCAATGTGAAAATGAAGAATCTTTTTTGGTAGAGGTGGTGGATGGTCTTTGATGATCCACCTTGTAATAATTATGTGGTGCCATTATATTTTTTGAGAAAAATATATTGTGAGTTTGTGCTCAATGTGCAGCCAAACTATTTTGACATGAGAGAGTTTCATGGTAGAGGTGGTGGCTCTACCCAACATAGACCTGGAGCCCATAGGTGATTAGTCATAGAGA